>NW_016160656.1:17272-61193 GCF_001687245.7 Rhagoletis zephyria | reverse complement strand
AGTGTCAAAAATCGCCTCTTTGAAATTTTCGGCCCTCTATAGTTGAATAACAGGACAATGTAAATAGCTTTCTTTTTATATTAAACATTGACTCCTTGCTTTAAGTGATTTTGTATATTTTTTTTATTGAGGCTATTTGTAACATTAATTAAACTCAAGCTTGCTTACCCCAGATTTTAAAATTCTTTGACATAGTCGTCCGATCAGTTTTTTTTCATACTTTGGCATTAAGGGGAAATTACCCAATAATATTAACATTAAATATTGAAATTGAAGGCAGGTAAATCAATTGATCCTTATTGTTAAAGCAAAAAAACAAAACATATCAGATGCTCTCAGCTCTTAGAGAAAAATAATGTACCTATTAAAGCGATGCGGGGTGTATGTACATATTTACACACATACACGAATATGTATTCATATGTATAATTCATGAATTTAAGAGAAAAAGTTTAGACGATAGCAAAATTTAGCTGTGTATAAGAAAATATAAACGGTGCCAGACATAAAGCTCAGTAATATTTTCGTATATGCAAGGAAGTATAGCAAAAAAAAACATTTATTTCAGTTGGCTTAACTACGAGTTATTAAAATAATAGTATGCCATGTACCATCGCGCTAGGTGCCCATTGTTATGCGCGTATGTACTGCCGCCTAAAAACAACTTCGGGAAACTTTTACGCAGGAAATTTGGATTGGGATAAAAATGTTTTGCTTCTATCAATTCGTGTCTGACAGGAGAAGATCACATTTGGCAATTCATACATGTACATACATACCGTATAAACATTAGGATGCCTCTTTTAACAAAAGTGTCTATTACTCTTAGCCAATCACCGAAATCCGGCCAACATTAGTAACCGAAATTGGCAACTTCTTTTGTTTCAAAGATTTCAATGAACAGTACTTTCACTATAATTCCTTAGAAAAATTTGGACTTTTTCAAAAACTTTATTTTAGAATTAGTTTTCTGGGCAGCCGTGCTGTAAGAATTTCAACGCAAAATTTCAGTAACTTAAAACTTGCACTTTATCATACTAAAATTTAATGGGCTACAAAACTGCATACTCAAAAAAATTCTAAAACAAATTTAATTTTAATTTAAAAAATTTGAAAATTTGTAATGTACTCACTTTACTCAACTTCGGTGTAGAAAAAAATTCATAACTCAAATTATTGCAGAGTGCACCCCGTTATACTATACTTAAATATTGCGCAATACTCAGAGCTACCATTGTAATTTTTTTTTTGAGCTGGCATATTTTCAAAAATTATTTTTTTTTTATCAAAAAATTTGTATGTGAAAAATTTTTCAGGAAAACATATTTAAAATATATTTCTTTTCGTAGAGAATTTTGATGTTTGTATGTGTGATTTTTTCTAATTTTTTCCTCGCGCCGTTCTCGAGATATTTGCAAAACTATTAGATCGATTTGTTTCCGTTTTTGTGCTGTAAAGTTTTTAAAAATGTATTAATCATGCTTAAATTTCATATTTATTTATTATTTATGTTTATCCATCAACCCTAAAAATTTGAAACAAATCAAACACATGAAGTGGGAACCCCGTCCATTTTGGTATGGAACGCCCCATATATGTACGTAGGTAAGAATGCATTTCACAAAATGTTGCAGCAGAAATCCTTTGAATTGACGTAACGAGTTATTTTCGTTGGCATACCGCCAACTAGCCAACAAAAACACACACGGCACCCACACTTTTATTCATTCGATATCCTTACGAACTTGGCCCTACAAAAATCGTAAAGCTAAGCATACTTCAGAGCATAAATACATACATACATATGTACATATGTATAAACATCCATGCGAATTTATAAATCCTGATCTGTGCTCGTGTTTGAGCAATATTCGTTGGATGCTGCACGGATGTGTATACTACATATACACACATATATGTATGTACGTACTCGTATTTATGGATGTCTTCTTGTAGCCTAAGCTAACTAAAAATCGCTTAATGCACTTTGTATCAGTAGCTCAATCCGCAGCATATTCCGTTAATGCATTTTTGTAACATTTGTGCCTTTTCATGTTCGGTGGTACATTTATCAGCAGTAGGTACATTCTTGCATTTTTTGTGGTAAAAGGGTTAAAATTATATATCTAATCACCGCTGTCCGAAGTGCGAAACAAACATTTTAAAATTCTTCGAAGCTTTGACTTCATTCCAGCTGTTTAACTAAGGCATCGTTACAGCTGGTTCAGGATATCTGTATTTATCAAGTTGTGGTCAGAAGAGTTGAATAAAAATTGATCTACAGAAGAGCAGATCACTGGCTAAAAGGACCCCAAACGCTATACGGCGTATGGCAATCGATGAGAGGTTTAACCGAGTTTGGCGCTGCTAAAGAGAAAATGGAGGAAATGCTCTACGAGCGTTAGTCTGTGACTTATACAATAAATAGGAAAGAGAAGACATGAAATTATTGTTTTCACCATTTACAAAAAATATGGTAGTAGTTTGGATGATTTTCCCGATTGCCAATTTTTAATTTTCTGAAAAACAGCTACATACTTAATACTAATAGACCACAAGTGATTGCTTTCATTTTCACTAGAAAATTACAGCTTCGGAATTTTTCCTAGTAAATAGATTGATTACGCTTTGAAGCAAGTTTTCATTGTAATTTTTCGTTTACACACGTTTGTGTACGCACACATACAGGTACATAATTTCTATCTTGCTTAAAGCCGAACTCATTTCCCTAAAGCTTTGTGGCCATGCAACTGAATTCTGAAAATTCTGTAGATGTACATACGAGTACAGACATAGGTAAGTGTACATTAAGGTTGTCACATAAAAAGTTTAAAAGGTTAAGCTCTCACCCTCTAGGATTTTTCAAAATAGGAAAAAAAGAATACCCACATTATTTTATTTCAAAAAATTATGTTTACTACTTCCTCAAAACCCATGAAAATTTTCTTGTTTTTTATATGGGGAAACCCCACTTTGTCTTAGAAATGGTGTGGAATTTTTGAAAGTCAGTATTAAAAAATGGTTAAATAAGCGATTGGGTATCGTTACTGGAAGTCTTCTAAAGAGAAACAGAGTTTTCCGCTCGAAAAATATTGATTTAAAATGTGAAACTTCATGGACCTTGAGGCAGTTCTAAATATATTTTTTTTAACAAAAAAATTCCTTTTTTTCCATTTAGAAAATTCCTAAGGGGTGAGAGCCTAACATTTTAAACATTTTCCCCCGCATGTATTTTTTTTGGACCGCCCTAATGCGCGCACACTCGTTACATTTAGTATCATTAAGTTACTACATACATATGTAGCGGGTGCATGGTCATCGATATCGATATTGTTAATTACCAATTTCAGTTGCGGCCAACTTATGTGTTATAACAACAAAAACAGCAAGAGGTAGAGAAAGTGTTATTTCGGACGATTTACGATCTATACCGGTCATACAAGTATGCGTTTGGTATGTATAGTGGCTCACAGTGAAAATGGGCCACCCATAACTAAAAATTTCAAAACGCTAGACCAAATCAATTGATGTACAAGAAAAGGTTGAAAATATAATTTTGTAATTTTTGTAAGTGAACTAAAAGAAAGAATATAGAACGTTCCCACGACAGTTAAGTCTACCTAACCGGAACGACCTGGATTCGTATCTCGTCAAGAACTGTCACTCCAGCACCATTCCCCAAAGACTGTTTCGCTGTTTTTTTTACCTGCACATATTTTCAGCAAGATTTTTGAAGTAATTTATTTCATGTCCCCTTCTGAAATACAAACTTTTTTTTTTTGGCTTTTGGCACATAAACATATTTCACTTCGAGAATGTATGGTACGGTAGCTGAACTTTTTCAAGCATTTCTATCAAAATTAAACTAAAATATTAATTACTTGCAGGTGAGCCCCACTTTCACTTTGAGCAGCTGTAGATACTGGAAACAGGGCTGGGCACTTTTTTATTTGGGTATTTTGCTGATGTTACAGTTTAATTAAAATTACTGCATATCTATAAGAGGAATTATTTTTTGAACCAATAACATGCAATTAAATTGACCGTGGATATCAAGCAAGTACACGCAGTGACTCCAACAAATGTTCACATGTTGATTTTTTTCAACATTCAAAAGTTTTTCAAGTTACATTTTTTTGTTCTTTTTTTATAAAAATATGGCTCATGTTTTAACCAAAACCGTGCAAATCAAACTTTAAAATTTTACAAAGTAAAGGAAAATTAAAAAAAAAATCATCAAAATTTTTAACATTTTAAACGGAGGTTTTAGAACATTTTGGATGTGCAGTTTTACAGTCCATACAATTTCAATGGAATAAAGTGCAATTTTAAAGCGACAAAAAACCGCGTTCATTTTTAATATTTTTTTTATTTTGTAGCGGCGTATTTTTGTACTTTTATTTTATATACTTATAAGCATGACTTTCTTATGGACTAAAGCGCACAGGACCGTTTGCAAAAAAAAAATCAACGCGAGTTTTTATAAATTGCACTTGTTATATAAAAAAACGCAAAAGCCGTCAGTTAAATAAAACTATTAAAAATCTACGCGATTTTCTCGCCGCTTGATACATGTTTTAAAAATTCAAATTAAAAAGTTCGAAATTTTGATAAAAATTTGTTGAATTTTTTCTTAACTTTTTATAAGGTTTGTAACTTTTATTTATATTTGGTTAAAAAGTGCCGTCTGCAGTTCTGAAGAAAAATCAGAAGAAATATTTTTTATTAAAAAGGTTTCATTATTTCTGTTGCTTGGAATAGTACCTTGCTGTCGCTGTAGATTTTTTTATAGAAATAAATATACGATAATTTTTTTCTTGAGTGCCGCATACTAATTTAAAATGTTTTGATAGAAGAACAATTCTTTTCCATTTTTGGTCCGTCATTTCACTATATATGAGAGCTGCATAAAGCATACAAAATATTTGTATAAAAAAAAATTCAAAAAAAAAAATAACTTTAAAAACGTTGTAAGTAACTACTTAAAAAAAATCCACACGTGATGACTTGTTTGAGTCACTGTATGTATATATGTATGTCTCCATAAGAAACAATCCTACATAATTACATCACCATTCAATGAGCTGTGGAATAGCCAATAAACGCTTTTTTTTATGTAGTAATTGAGATGCAAGCCACAATGCCACATGACCACCACATTTACCATTTCTTTGCGGTTATTTTAAATAGAAAAAATCATATTTATTTATTTTATTTGAAATTTTACAATTTACAAGAAATATAGTATAAAACTATTAGATGTACAGCATGAAATAACCGAATTGTAAATTAATTGCTTTGTGGCCAGTAAAATGAAATTAAATTTAATCGAAATGCTCACCATATTATTTACTTTTTAGTAAACTAAAAGTTAATCGTCACATGTGTGTATGTATGTATTTGTATAGAGCAAGCAATTGAAAAAAAATTAAATTAATTTATTGTATTGCTTCGCAGTTAAATTCATTGTAAACTCAGTTCTTTTTTATAAAAAAAAAAGTTTCCATCAACAAATATAAAAACACTCGAAGTCATTTTTTATTGCGAATTCGGAAAAACAGCAGACATTTAATTTTAGAGAAGTTATGTAAACATAGGTGCTATGTACTCCATCCCCTCATCAAAGTCTCTTTTGGATTAGGCGGGATTTAAATCGCGTTACTCACTTTGTACCGTTAGTTGCAGATGAAAATCTACAAATACAGCTACATAGATATTTTGTTATAGCCATTTCATTCTTTATGATGCAAAAATCTGTTAATCCCCAATTGGGTTATTCAAATTTTCATGGAAAATTAAAGGAAAAAAAAAAAGTTTCATTACCTCAGTAAGTTTTAAAAATTATTTTAATGCAGATTTCGAATTTTTAAAGGTACATACAGTCAATGTCAAAAATATGCATATCCCGACGTTTTGACGATTTTATTTATTTATATTTTTCATAACAAATTTTTATTTTTTTTTTGCTCGGTTACGAGGTTTACTTACGCGTTTCCATTAATACCCATTTAATTTTTTAAAATTCATGCAAAAGATACCAAGAAATTTTTATTGAAATTTTCAACTCGATTTCTTAGAAAAATAAGTATGCAGTTTTGTAGCCCATTAAATTTTAGTGTGCAAGTTTCAAGTCGCTAAAAACTACCATTGATTTTTTAGATTTTTTTTGCCGAGGCTGTTGCGCATTTTCTTTCATATAACGCATGAACTTTAAAAAAAAGGTTTTTTCTATTCGTCTTAGCCTGAAAAAATATCTTCGCATTCGTTCTCGTGATCGTATTTGTCTTCGTCTTTAATTTTACCTTCGCGTCGTCTGCGTATTCGTGTTTATATTCGTCTTTGTCTTTGTTTTCGTATTCGTGTTCACTTTCGTCTGAGCCACTGTCTTCGTCTTCATCTTGGTTTTCAACTGCATACTCTTATTCGCCAGCGTATTCGTATTAGTCTACATTTACGTATATACATCGTCATATTCGTCTTGATCATCTTTGTACATTTCTTCGTCTACGTATTCGTCTTCGCTTTCGCCTAAGATTTATTCTTAATCATTGTATTAGTCTTCGTATTCACCCTCGCCTTCGTATTCGTATATATCTTCATTCGTAATCGTATTCCTATTCGCTTTCGGTAACACATTCGGCTTCGGTTAAAAATTGTAGGTACCTCCATTTCTGTTATAACATCAGGAGGCTCGGCCAAATACTTAGCAAAAGTCCAAGGGCCAAAACATTATGTTTGCTTCAATTTTCTTGTACTTTGGGCCTTTTTTCCCACATTTTAGAAAATCCTTGTGCGAAGAAGTTTCCTCAAACTTAATAATAAAGTGTTCTCCCTCATTGGTTCGGTAACTGGTTCGTGCCATTTAGCAAGCCCTTTGTATGAAATTCCACTATAGTAATTGTTCCCAAGAATTATAGAGAAAAGCAGAAACAATAGAAGCAAAATATAGTTCGCTTTCTAATAATACTAGCTGCATTTGCTATCAAACCCAAACACTGTGAAAAATAATGCATAAAAGTGGAGAGAAAAAAGTTGTTCTTTAAACTTTCCGTTTACCTTCAGATGCTGATACCATTTAATTTATTTATTGTAAATATGAGAAATGTTATTGAATACAGAAAAATGAATTAAAAATCCATCCGACTGTAAGCAATGGAATTCAACACACACATACATACATACATACGAGTACATACATGCACATCTATAAACAAACAATAATAAATAAACAGCAAAAAAAAATTCCATTACCTTCGCTCTCTCTCTCCCTATCTCTCTAAAGATGCGAAAAATAAATATTTAACTGCTTTAACCCACAAAGGTATATGAAAACAATCCTCCTTGCTTCAGCTTGTGCGCACCAAAATAGCCAATTTTCACGTGATTCTCATTTCTTTGATTCTGCAAACTACTTGCCATTTCAATTAGGGATAAAATACCAAGTGTGAGTGCAATTGGCGAATTTCCGCTTATTCACCTTTTCACGTTACATTCGCAAATACTGCACGTTGGTTGCATCAGTGCACGGACTTTACCACTTTATTGGTAGATATACCAACTTTTTAGCCGTATTTTATTTACTGCCATTTTTACCAACAAAAGCTAAAAATCTACCAATATTTTCCGGAAATAAAGCAAAAAGATTTAAATGAACGCATTGCATACATATTTTGTTATCAAACACACCTAAAATAAATATGAAAAGTTAACGCTGACCATGTCCAATTTAAAAGTGAAATTGCATTTCTATCAGCTGTTTACGGAGATATTTTTCGTTTGCAATACGTTTGTGTGGAAGTACAAGGCGAATTTATATAAGGTGGTGTTACTAGACGGTTTCGACCGTACTTTTTGTTGTTACTCCCTTTTTACTCTCGCTTCAGAGAGTAATTTTGCTGTTTGACATTTTTACAGGATTTTGCACGAAAAGTATTGGATCAGAGCTTTTGCCAGCAAAAATTCTTCTTACTGAATCTGACTACTTCGGGCTGAAGAGAGTCACTCTCACTGAGTTTTGCTCTGTCATTTTTGCTGTCATTTTCGAGTTAAGGAACGCTTTTTGGACTAAATCTGACTACTTCGGACTTTTTCTGACTATTTCTGGCAGATAAGGAATGCAATTAATGACAATAACAATTACAAGAAATATGCACATAATTTTGACAGTAAGAATCACCGAGGCGAAAATCCAGCTGCCTGTATTCGCCTTCATTTATCCTATATGAGTAAAAACTCTCTAATAGTGTTTCTTTAAAAAAAAAACCGACCAACTTCTACCAATTTTTGTATGTATCTACCATTTTTAATTTTTTTTTCGAAGTCCGTGCACTGCGCTGCATACATACCTATGTACGTATGCATGTGTATGTTTACACGCGCTTATCCTCACTTCGGGTGATATGAATGATTTTTCTCACTGCTTTGTGGAAAACAGAAAACGTAATCGAATTCGGCATCAATAATATAGTACTATATGTATGTATGTATGTATGTGCTTCAATTCATATTTTCACTCTTATATTATTATACTAACACAGCTACACATCATACATTAACATACAAATGTATAAACGAAGGAAACAAGAGTTGGGCAAACACTTCACAAATGTGGGCAAAAAGGATAGTGGGAAAAATGCAATCAAGCATTCGCAATAATCGAAGCAAGCACCTATTCAGGTGTTATTGTTAAATGCGAAGTAATGGAAATGGAAGGTGTGATGCATAACCAATCAAGTAGGAAGCAAACTACTGGTATGTGTTTGTATATTTAAACGTGAAATTGTTTGACTTTCAATTACCATGTATGACAAGACTTAAATATTATGAGAATTGCAAACGTTTTCGTATCTATTAAATAAATAGTACTATGTTGTACTTTAATATTACTTTAACGATAAAATTAAGCAAAATCAGCAGCAAACATTTCAACTTACTATTAAAAGTTGCGAATTCAATAAATTCTTTCAAGCTGCGTTAAAAAAGTTCACATATATATACATACATACGTGCAAACATATACATATACTTATGGATACTTAGCCAAAGCGAATTGCCCAAGTATCTTATATTGCATATTTGTAGGTACGCTATATATGTACACCCTTACCAAATACTCAAATAACATAAAAAATAAATTAGATAAATTTATTTTTTAAATACAATTTAAGAAATTACAATTAAAAAAATAAATAAAAAATAAAAAAAAAACACTTAAAAAAAATTCCTGCTCTGGGACGCGAACCTTGCATCTTTCGACTAGCACTCCAGAGCTTTGCTCTGTCGGCCATTGCCACTGAGCGCCGCGAGAAAAAAGACATACTTATTCCTTTCACGGGGGATGAAATGGCATGTAAATTTTTCATAAAAACCAAGGAATTGTGTTTTCCTTAAACTGAGTAAAATCGTTTACTCATATTAAGGCAGCCATGTCATTGGAGCCATTTCAAGGTAATATTTCCTTAAAATAATATACTTTTTCCCTAGTATCAAGGAATGTTTTTTCTGAGTGCATACTTTCGACCAGGCTGGAGTCGAGTTATTAATAAAATCAAATTTATGGTCAGATTTGGCTCATATTTGGAACGTATGCTAGTCGATGTCGAAAATAAAGAGGTGGAGATATTTGAAAAGACACTAAGGGGGTACAGGGAGGATGTATTTGTTTGGCCTGCATGATAATTACATACATACAAACATATCAGAGGAGTCATGGTTTTACACAGTAAATTAAATTTCCAGTACAAAGTAGAAACTTTTCACATATTCAACGTTCAAAACAATGCAAATTAAGAATAGTTTTTTTATAGTTTAAAAGGATGCCAGATGTCTTTGGCCATCCAAAATTAAATCCAAATTAAAAAAGTTTATTATTTAATAAAAAAAAACTATTGTAATCGCAAATGTAGCGCTCCTAAACCTAATGATGTGGATAATGCCAGCTAGAGCAAAGTTTTTGACATTCACTCCAGCGTGTTATTTGCAAATCACTCTTTCAAATGAAAATAAGGATGTAGGAAAAATAATTCAAAGCAAATTCGTTTTACTCAGGTAAAACAAATACAGCAATGTTGAAAAAATAAATGAAAATGAATTTTACGAAATGAAGATACAAATGTTATTCTTGTTTTCTTCATCATACCACCAAAAATAAATAACTGAAGACTCAAATAAATAAATTGCCAAAGTTTTACTTTCGACATACGAATTTTACGCATACACACCGAACACAGTAGCCCGTATAGGTCAGCAGAAAACCAAAAACAAAGAACGAAAGCATTTAATGTAGTGAAAATGACAAATGCTAGCAGCAGAAGAGTAACGGTAAGGTAAAGTCATTAGGCGAGGTGTGCAAAGCAATCAGTTGAAGCACAAATTGAATTCAGTAAAGCAAAAAAATGATTGAGTAGAAAATTGCGAGGATAATTTAGTGTTTAGCAAGGATGCGGACGCAACTCTGCGAAAGAGATATCAAACAGCAGCTGATGCTGAAATGATGAATTAAGGCTAAATAATTAAAATTACTTTAAGTGGAAGGCATACATTTTTTTTTTTAAATTTTGCACTCCACTGTGTTTGAATTTCTCATAATTCATTTAATTTTATTTATTATACAAAATATTGATTACATCGCGACCAGTTTATCTTGAAAAAAAACTTGAGAAAGAATGCAGGAATTTTGTTCCAAAATGCAGCTGAATAAAATTTGTTTAAGAATTAAACAGTATGTAGTATAGCTTATCAGTATTTTATGGTGTTTTCGTTCTGTTTAAACTTTTATATTTATCCGGTTTCTGAACACCGCGAAATTGGGCACAGATACATTTTAAGATTAGGTTATGGTGAAACCAAAACCAAAGATCGACCAGAAAATTTTATTTTATTTTCATCTGAACAGATAAAATTCTTAAGGCCTGTACATTCATACAAGTAATGCTGGATACTTTCTTCGGTAATTCCTAGTATAGAGAAATCCTATTTTTGCTGCATGTTTGGCTAGATCCAAGGTTGTAGTCAGGTCATTATTCCAAGAGGGCAACCCAGTGCCATAACTTCGGATCAATTCAAACAGGCTCCTGCCTTATTCGTTCCTTCGATATTTCCATGTCCGGTAACCCAAAAAAAAGTTCCATTTTTTATTCCTTAACTAACTAGCTTTTATTTAGGCAGGATCTTAGTGCGGCTATTACTCCAGCGCCTGCTGCCATCTTTATGCTTGTTAGGGCCGTTTTCTAATGTAAGCAGTAAAGTTGCCTTTACTAACAGGGCAGATAAATTGTTCCTCACTTTAAAGCATTTTCGTTTTCTTACCTTGCCGGTAAAAATAAATTTGTTATTCCGTATAGTGAAACTTCACTACATTTCCGAGATTGAAACTTCACTACATTCGTCATAAAATTTCAAAGGTTGGCAATGCAACATAAGCAAATATAGATCAAGAGCAACTGTTAGCAAAAACCAAAACCTTGGTTGAAATATCTAATATATCTGACTCATGAACCAAAACCAAACCAAAATTTAAAGTTGGGTACAAATTTTAAAGGTTGCATCGGGTGAGCAACAATTTATTGATTCGAGAAATTAATGCGCTGATGAGAAAACGAAAACTCGTATATCGAGACTATAAAGTGGCCGGTAATCTAAAGGTTAGTTGAGAAAACGGCCCTAAATACTAAATAGAAAAGAAATATGTACCATGTAAAAAGTGCGTAGGCTGATGGATTCACTTAATACTATTTTTATTTTTTCCCGTGAAGTCTTGTGCAAGTTTAAAATACGAATAATCTGGAGAAAATCTTGAAGATTTTCGAAAAATTCAAAAAAAACCATCAACCACTTCGGTCCACACTGGTCGTACTTCATGGTATACCCATAAACGAGCTGAGGTATAAAACTTTGACTTCTACGTCTCTTAATTTAACCTAACCTCATAGCTCGTAAAAGAGTATTTTGACACGCTTCAACTCTTGGTGGTGAAAACAACGTTAAATCAGTGCCAGATACCAGATCACGGCGAGATCGAGTTAAAAAGCTCATCCGCGAACTGGCGAGGGGTTGTTACTTGTTTGTTCTTTTTCTAGACCTACAATTACCGAATTGATGAGCACAAAATGCTGCACGTACTGAGGACTTTTTGGTCTAGAGCCGAAAATAGGTAGCTCATTGAGTACCTAACTGGCGGTAATTATGTACATGCACCGGATTGGCTGGACATGGCAGACGTCTTTATCTAGAAGAGGAAAATACGTTGGAGCATATGCTATGTCTCTTTCCAGTATTAACCAGATTTAGGGAGTAGGTAGTAGGTTCTAAGATTTAGCTGCGCTTTAAACGCAAATTTTGACTGAAAACATGTGTTTATAGGGCAGATAAATTTTAAAAGCTGCTTTAAAAAACGGCACTAAGAGTTATACACTTGCACCAGAAGTTCGTCCACCAAGGTACTGTTAACGTTTATTAGGGAAACTGATATTACCTTCGACTATTACTACGATGTGGAGAAAACAAACGTGGCACCTTGAGTAGTGCCGCTATAACGTTTCTTTATTCTTCTTGATGCTGGCGGCCGTCGCTAGCATTTTGGTCCCTATTCGTGTCTGGAGGGACGGCGCAGTCGCGGGAGTGTGAAATCTTTATTCTATCATTCTTGTGCTGTCATGTCAGATTTATTAGCTAACTATCGTACTAAGGCCTTGCGTCTGTCATATCCGAATAGTTAGAAGTGCGACATATAATTCAGTAAGACCCAGGTTCAATTTCTGGCACGAGGAAAATATAGAACATTTCATACAACGGTGGGCGCCATTTGCCAGGCAATGACAAATTTACGAGTGTATTTATGCCATGAAAAAAACCTCTCGCATCTTTTTAAAATTAGTCTTGAAATTGAATAACTCTTGAATTGAATTTTTCCATTTAATGGTTCTTGGAAATATAGAAAATGTGTAATGTTTCACTCTCTTTTTCAGTGGCGCACGCCTCAAACCTTTTTGATTACGTAGTACAAAAAATCTATGCCTCTTGTCAATATAGACGCGTAATTATTCTATATTTTTCATTAACACAACAACGCTAACATATCAAAGACAACACACATTATTTTCATAACCTACAAAGCGTACACTACTTGTCTGTCTGTATGTTAATTTTTAGCACTGCAATCAGCTGGAGGCGAACAAATTCAGATTGTTATTCTCATTCATTTCTGCTTTTTATTTCATTTTTCTTTACGGAGTGTGCGCGTAACAAAAAAAAAATATGTATTTATGTAGGTATGTACAGATACATATGTACATATGTGTGTACAAATGTGCAGACATCATCATCAACATTTCATAGTCGTACATGGCGTATGATGAACATCTGAGTGAATTATGCGAACGCATCACTTAAAGTTACGCATACGCCCGGTAGGGTCGGCATAAATATTTACATGTGAATTTTAATTATTAGTATGCCTTTCGCTTGGTTAAAATTGCTTTAGAAAATGCTTGTGGCTTATATAAAATGCAAATACCGAATATAATCCATACCCAATACCAGTAAGCTTACAAAAGCTACAGCAAAACTTATGTATGTATGTAGGTAGATTCAGTGGAAAAATACCATTGCATAATTTGTTTTTTAAATTTATCTCAAATTTACTTATTTAAATATAGTATAATGCTAATCTTATGTTTAATATTGAACTTATAGTCATATTTTTCTCTTATTACCACACAATTTTTTGGCATTCATTTGTGCAATTAACTGCGAATATACATAAATAAAAGCAGCTTACGCAAAATATTTTAAAAATGTATCTCCATGTTATAACAAAGAATTAATTTGAATTCCTCTCGCCACTTCACTGACCTCCACTAACATATGCGCAGGGTGTTCGAAAACAATAGGACAAAACAACAATGCTAGATAAGCAAATAAACGCCAACGACCGACATACTAAAGTAAATATACTCAGAAAAACGCAACTTTTCGCAAAACAAACAAAATTCAAATTTATGCAATTGAAACACAAATGTGATGCCGCAGTGCACTTGGAATACATTCGTTAGCAAGATAAGAGAGGAAGGGAGAAAAAAAAAATGGTAGAAAAGCAATGCTATTCGCGTAAAACTGTCATAAGGGCACATACTAGATACATATGTATGTACATACGGTTTCGAGAATGTAAATAGGGACGAGAGACATTTTAGCAAGATTTGGCTATTTTTCTTTGTTTAAAAAATTTTTATTATTATTTTATGAAAATATACTAGCTTACTATCGAAACAAAACCATGTAAATCGAAATTTCAAACTATTTCTAAATTTTTAACAAATCTTCAAAATGAACTTTTTAACAAATGTTCAAAATGAACTTGTTAACAAATGTTCAAAATGTGAAACTTTTTAATAGGATTCTTTAATGCAGTATGCAGTTTTGTAGCCCATAAATGTTTAGTATAATAAAGTGCAAGTTTGAAGTAGCTAGGGCTTACTTTTGATTTTTGGCAATTTTTCGTACAATTTTCTTCTATACAAAGATGTGCGAAAATTTTTTTGTATGAAGAAAATTAGCAACAGCTTCCACAAAAAAAAATTAAATTTACAAAAATCAAAGGTACCCAAAATTTTAAATTCGTTACAATAAAATTGAATGGACCAAAAAACTGCATGCTCAGAATGTTTCTAAGAAATCTACTTAAAAACTTCAAACTTTTAAACAATATTTATCGAATTTTGCTGATTTCTGTACAAAGTTTCATAAAAAAAATTAAAGAGTAAATAAGCGAAAGGAAATCAGTCAAAGAATGGTAAAATGTCTCTTCCCTATTTACATATATTTTCGCCACTGTATCTACATACATAAATATACATAAGTAGTATGTATGAATGTGCATACAGCAGAAAGACAATGCGAATAATCGCTGCATGGAGACTAAATGTAGATATGACATATGTCGCTAGTTTGTTTTAAGTGTTAAAAATGCATAAAAGCAACATTTTCATAAATACAAACATACATACATATATATGTATGTATGTGTACACAAAATTATTTATGTGCACATATGCAAGGTAACGCAAAGGTAGCAAAACGTATGTATACTCTGCACAGTGCAATGCCAGCGAAAAGTTTTAACAAAACGGTCTATACACAACGCATGTGATATGGAGGTACGCATATGTATGTATGCGTGTATGTGTATATATTCCCAGTATGCACATTAAGTGCTATAGAAAACTGGAGTCTCGGCACTAAGCGTTTTCTATGTAACTTCAAATGTTTTGTTTGACTTAACACGGCAAAAATAATATAAATAAGGAAGTACGCTAAACCTTTATAGAGCTCCAAAATCAGAATAACGAGGAGTTTAATACTGGGTTGGTCGC
The DNA here is from genome assembly GCF_001687245.7 of Rhagoletis zephyria. NCBI lineage: Eukaryota > Metazoa > Arthropoda > Insecta > Diptera > Tephritidae > Rhagoletis > Rhagoletis zephyria. Next base: position 45,822 of record NW_016160656.1, on the reverse strand, counting down.
CTTACAAAAGAAACAAGCTGGTAATTACTTCCCGAGGTAGGTAGGTTATCGTGGCTGCACTCATCCAACATTAGAAGGAGGTACACTGAGGCCTCTCCACTTGCCCCCTCCCCTCCAGCTGATATTAATGTGCTCGACAAAGTTATTTTCTTACCGGAGTTTACAAGATAATATTGGAGTAATTACCTGCGTAGAGAGCGAAACTGACCCCAGGCAGTAAAGTTCTCTTTCTTTGCAGTTCTGCCGCAACACAGTTTCCTGATACTTCCCTGTGACCTGACGCCTATATGGATATCTGTGACGTGCCTCCTTGTCAGCTCATTTAGTGTATGTCTGCATTTCATGATTATCCTACTATCATTGTACGGGATTTGTCAACTTCGTATCACTTCACTTTACCATCACATTAAGTTTTATTGCATTACAGGTTGCCTATAGCTTCCCAAACATTTTCCTTATTAGGGGTAGAACAAAAAGGGACGAACAAAAACAGCGAACAATGTGCGGCGTCAAGCCTCGATTTTACCCCATAGCAGGGCAATAATCTCACAGGCTGTTTCTTGAAAATACTATAGCAGCAGGCTATTCACTCATAAGGAAAGAAAGAGGACAGCAGGCCGCTTGTGGCACATCTGATCGCAGACACCTCCTAACATCCCCGAATGAATAGTTCTGCTGCCTAAGAGAAGAAGAACAAATGCTTTAAGAGAGCAATAAAGCCCAACGCGAATAAAGACTTTCACTACCATTCCTTGAAGAATGTTATTGAAGGCACCTACTCGTCCGGTATGAGTTACTCTACGGAAAGTTCTTCTTCAATTGCAGTCGTATCTGTTGCATGCTTACGGCTAGACAACATTTTTATATAAATTTTCAGCTGGATGTATATGTACACCCTGTAGTCTTTCAAAGACCTTGAGGATGGAAGCAGTAAGTTTAATCAGTCGAAAATTGTTTAACTTTACATGGAGTGTCGTCCTTCCATTGAAATAAACATAACTGTTTCCTTAGTCCAATCATTGGTTATGATTCATAACTTATGAAGGTTAGTAGAGATAATTGAGGATATTAAAAAGTTATGTGTTTTCGTTTCTACCAAACAATGTCGCCTTTTGATTGCCTTTTTCTATTTTCGTGTTCGATTGTAAAATAAATGCAAACGGTAAGAAATTTTTGTGTTCGTTTCTTAAAATGTGGCTCTCTTGTGAGGCAAAAGGGCACCTTCTCTGCCCTATGAAGCTTTGTGAGAAGAGATTGTTGCCCTGAAAATCAAATGGTTGCTTAAAATGGCAATATTAGGAAATGCGTGAGCTACAGGGTTTGTGTAACATCAAACAAATTTTGCAACATTTTTTTGAAAGAAAGGAAATCGCCATTAGTTTTTTTTTTTGGTTATTAGCACCCACCACAAAGAAGGATTATGCTACTTTTTCTTTTGTGCCATTTTTCGTTTTCTCTCCCAAAAAATTACACTGTATATGGCACACTGCCAAAATCAGTTTGTCACCAAACCAAATTGGAAAAGGGAAGTTGGAAATTCATTCTAATATATAGTATACATATGTAGTTGCTAAACATATCTTTTTAACATTATGTCATACTTGCTAATAAATTTTCTTCTAAGACTGCATTGGATGACTCTAAAACTGGAAAGCAACGAGCAAGCAAGTTGGTCGAATCGGAGGAGCAAATTGTAACAATACTGACTGGAGGTCAGNAATAGATAAAAGATATATGTACATAGCGAGTTGGTCGAATCGGAGGAGCAAATTGTAACAATACTGACTGGAGGTCAGGCGAGTGAAAGCCAAGTTAACAACAATAAAATAAAGGACATACATACGCACTAGATACAGTAAATATCGTGGTCATAATTACAAAAAGCTTTAAATAACAATTTCGAAACTTTTGCATTTAAATAAACGAATAACTTTCCAAATAAGCATAAGAAATGCCTACAGTAAAATTCTAAAGATGCCTACATACATACATATCGCATAACTTTTAGGATGTAACTTTCAACTTCGAACGGATCTTAGCCAAGGACATTCTTAAGAAAAATTGCAAAACACATTTCCAAAAAAAAGTCACTTAACGCCTTTTGCAACGATGATGCTTATACATATGTACATATGTAAATATAACATGCGCATTTATGTTGTAAGCCCTGCTGCCGACAGACAACCAACCATCAGCGACAACAAGCGCGCAATCGCATACGTCCATTGTTAAAGCAGCTGCTGTAGGAAAAATAAAAGCAAAAAACAAAAATAAATAAATAAATAAAAGCAAAAACATCAAACCAAGCAGCGCGCTGGCCAGGGTGGCCACTTTGGTAAATTGTTACCAAAATCTGTAGAAAAAATTTGGGTTGGTAAAAAGGCAAATTTTTGTTCGTTTTGGTAGATTTTTGTTAAAATTTTGTCTTTGAAAAACAATTAAAGCTTTTCGTTCCCGCTTTATTTTTCGACGTTATCTTTAATTGTAAATTTCTTTCGAAAAGTGTAGTCAGAAAAAAGCCGAATATATTCCTCTCAATACATGATTTGAAAATATAATTAGTTGACGTAGCTAAACTATTTTTCAGTGTATGATTGCCTAAATATTTTAAATGATTCTTTAAATAAAAAGAAAAAAATGGACAGGTACAAGTATGTAACTACACATTATGATTGTTCACAAAAAAAAACGTGAAAAAATCAACGCCAGTTTTTATAATCGGCAATTTTTTAATGAAAAAAATCACTAAAGACCGGCAGCAAAAAATGTTTAAATATCAACAAGAATTTTTAGCTGCATATTTTTAGTTATACTAAAAGTCCACGGGCTATAAAACTGCATACCCGAAATCGTTTTAAAAGTTCAGAGTAAAAATTTCGAAATTTAGACGAAAATTTTTGGAATTTTTCTTAACGTATATAGGTTGAATTCTTAATTTTTATGGGTTTGGGTTAAGCGCAAACGATATCGTTATATAAAAGAAAAAAAAATGCAAAAAAAACCTTTACTAGAAAAACATCGTGAATATCAAAAAAAAAAAAACAAATACCAATCATTTCAAGTTTTTTCAAATGTAGTTTCGTTGTTGCCTTTAGTTTCATCACTCTTAATATGATCGCAAATACCATGTACTTAGTTAAATAAAAAGTTTCTTAGTAAAAATTTTAATTTTTATAGATAGAACTAACAAAAAGTAGAACAAATTTATAGTTTTTATGCAAATAACCAAAAAAAAGTTATTGGTAGATATTTTCCAGGTTTGGTAGATTTTTTTCGGGTGGATGGTAAGTATGTTTTTTTTGTCAGTGGCAACCCTGGCGCTGACAGTAAAAGCAAGAGCCAGCGTGTGCAAGCATTCGTCGACAGCGCTGCTTACCACAAAGGACATTATTATTTGCAAATTAAGATAAGCTGTCATTTTGCTTCCTTTACTTCCACTTGGTGATTCCGCTCTCCATTCTATTCTGTTTATATAGCGTTATTTTCTTTACAACAAATTTTCAGAAGAAAACTGCGAAAAAAAATATTTTTTAAACTGCTATTAACCTTTTCATTTATTTTTCCTTTTCAGTGAACTTTTGGCGAATGTGGGATTTTTCGCTGCAGTTGAATAATGGTAAAACAAGAGAAAAAAAAGTGTATTTATTTTAAGGAAAAATGCTTCATTTTTCTGCAGCTAAAGTGATTCTGATTCTAAGACATGAGGGGAACAAAGTGCTCAGCATTTCATTTCCTTCGTCTGATTCATATTCCTCCTTTTCATCGATAAATTTATATATATTTTGTGATATAGAAAATTTCATAGCTAAATTGTATGTAAGGAACTGCCAAATTTATATTACAGGTGTTATAGGGGGTCAAACGTCAGATCTTCGAAAAATTAAAAAAATTATATTTCAAAAAAATTTGAACTGACCTTTGACCCTTATAGCACCTGTAATATAAGTTTGCACAAAAAAAAAGTTATATACCGTTTAAATAAAAACAAAAACCAGACCACGAATATATTTTTAAGCGACTTCCAAAAAAGGAGGAGGTTATCAGTTCGTCGGAATATTTTTTTGTTTTTTTTTATGTATATTACCTCATAACTTTGGACTACGTCAACCGATTTCGATAATTTTTGCATCGAAAAGGTAGTGTCTCAGAGGTGGTCCCATACTAACTGGTTTAGATCCGATCATTGGATCATGAAAAAATTAACAGTACTCCTAAATTTTTATATTAGAATTGAAGTCGATTTTGTTTTTTGCTTAAAAATTACTTGTTACCTTTTTAGTTCTTTACATACAATAATTAAAAATAATTTTTTACCAAAGGTCAAATTTCGAATTTCCAAGGCCCACATCTCGATTTCTGAGGCTAACTTCGAAAAACAGAGAAATTACTTTTTTAATTATGACTCAATCTCTTCAAAAAAATTGGTTCGGTCCAACACCCAGCCAAATGCTGTACAGTGTAATGAAAAAGTGGAAATGTTTGTATATACAAACAGTTTTACAAATTACTTTTTATGCATTCCGCAAATTTTGCATCAACAATTGCATCTTAAATTGAATTATATCAAGAACCAAAGATAATGTGAAAATTCAACAAACATAAAAAAATCCGACTGCTCTTAAGCCGCTGGTCATAATCAAGGTGTGGGTGAAATTGTCTACGAAGGCGGAAACACCGTAGACAACATGGCAAATGCAATGTGGTAAAAGTGACAAAGCGACGCCAATAACATTCCCCATTTGTTGCTTGAGGTAATTGCACTTGCCGTCATCGTCATCATTGCCATTGCCGACGACAATCGAAGCCACGAAAAACTTTTATTGGCTAAAGGATAACAAGCAGCAAAAGTGCAATGAAAAACTATAATAAAAAGCGCTTAAAGACAGGAAAATGCAAAAAAAAAACAGAGACAATACAAAGAAAGCAAAAAGTTGGTGAATAAAAACTGACTATGCATCTACGAGTATGTATGTATATGAAAAGGTCAGCACTTTCTGCTGCTCGGATCAGCGAAAAATTAGTTCAATGGCATTTGCGGCCATTTCACAAAACAGGCTCGCAACACATTTTGCATCGAGATAATGTTTCATAATTAATATTAAATTTCATTCTTTTATTTTATTTTTTAGTCTTCTTTTTTGTTCTTTCTCACAATTTTGCTATAAATTAGAGCAAATATTTGTCATCGCCATGGTTGCAATCAGCAAATCATCGTTGGCATCAACAAGATAACTTTCGTAGTACATGCTCTCACATTGCACGAGTAGTAATAGCAAATTGCTGTCTAGACTAGAATGAAATCTCTTTTGTCTGACGTATATATTGAGGGCTTATATTCAATACCCTCTATCTGCACTTTTCACAAAAATTAGATTCTAATATAAAAATCCACCTAGGACTTACTGCGCGAACACAATGAAAACGACGAGCTACAAACTACAGCTGTCAAATTATTTTAACACGTACTCTTATGTAGATAATTATTTTGGCGACGACCGGGCTACGCGACGGCTGTGGTTGTGGCCAGATTAGATCTATTTCTATTTTTCTGGCGACAGATAAGGTTCTTCCTCTTCTTTTATGTCAAACTCATACAAATTTATGATGTCGCTGCCGCGTTCAAATAAATCATGTCGCCATCGACAATGCATTTAGATAATGAAGATGACAAATTGGAAGCTGTGGTCCGTAGCTCGTCGTTTGTGTCGTGTGTTCAGAACTTTAACTGTCATTGGTGATATTAATGCTGGCCATGTATAACGCTTGACAGAAGAATTTACTATTAAATTGCAAATGAAAGCCGTTTTACAATGTGGCACATTTTTTTCCTGAAAAAATGACTTTAAAGGGTAGATACATTTTACTGAATAACTAATTTATGAACGTATTTACTGATATGACGTCTTCTAAGGGTCGCAGCATTTACGTAATACTGAATTTTCAATTCTGCCACGATTTATTTGATGTACTATGAATTCGCGAGTATTTTGACACGCTTTACGCTAATTTCTAATCCATAGAATTTCGGACACAGCTTTGGTCCGTTTGACATGGAACGTTCCACATATATTACCGGCTGACTTTGCACCTCGTGAACCGTTTTCGGTTATCCTTTATTTTATCGGAAAGATGGTACCTCAAGGGTGATCCGACACAAATTTTGTTTAGCTCTTATTATTGTGTCATGAAAAAAGTTACGATACTCCTAAATTTTTATATGAGCTTTGAAGCTGGTTGTATTCTTTGCTTAAAAATTTCTTGTTTTTTTTCTCGACTTCAAATTAGGGCTGTGCGATTAATTGATTATTCAAAAGTTTAGTTAATCATAAAGTAAATAACTCAATTATTCGATTAATTGGAAATTATGATTACTCGAAAGTTCAATTACTCGAGTAACCAAGATTTTGATTAACCAAAAACAAACATATATGCGTAATTTGCTTTATGATTAATCAACATTATGAGTAAAATGAGTAATCAACATTTCAAAGTACTGTTTACATATAAAGCAGTTGAAGTTCCTTGATACTTTGAAAACAGCGTTTCTGTTTGCAAAAAATTATTTTTTTATGTACAGAATGTAAGAAAGAAAATAAGCATTTTCCAAAGCAAACTCATTTAACGAGGAAAATTAATTTTTTTGAGTAATCATATATCAAGTAACTCGATTAATCATTGTTTTGAGTAATCAAAATCTTGATTAATCGAGTAATTGATTAACCGGAAAACTGATTAACCACCTTGGTCGAGTAATCGAATAATCGCACAGCCCCACTTCAAATAAATCAATCGTCGGAATACATTTAATTTAATATTTTTTTTATGTACATACATATTTTATCGCATAACTTTGGACCACGTTAACCGATTTCTATAATTCTTTTTTTTAAGAAAGTTGGTATCTCAGAGGAGATCCCATACTAATTTGGTTGTTCCGATCATCGGTTCATGAAGAAATTAACGGTACTCTTAAGTTATTATAAGAGATTTGAAGCATATTAGTAATTATCGATATACTTATCGCTCATTTACTTCAATAGTGTCATAGTCCAAAACAAAAAAATTTTGAGTTGAGTATGCAGAAACTACCGCTACCTCTTCTTCTATGTTGTGTTGATTACCAGTATCTCACTAGAACAAAATATGTATAAATTTTTCAAAAATTCAAAACTTTAAAGCCGTTTTTCTCGAGTTTTGCTTTTCTGAGTAATGGCATCATTGAAGTAAATGAGCGATAAGTACTATGTATGTACATATACATATATGTATATAACGGTACCTTAATTCTAAAAGGCCCTAACCTGAAAATTTTCTATTTTACAGGAGATGCAAAAAAAACGTTATAAAAAGAAAATCCAAAACAGATAGGAGTTTTGAAAAAGAGGCATATAATTTTTAGTGAAGGTGTATTTTAATAAATAGTATATCCTACCAAAATCTGTGATAGACGCAGTTTCGAAAAGAAATTGTTGGTTAGGGCCTTTTTGAAATAAGGTAAGGACATGTATGTATGTATGTAATAATGTAAACAGGACTATCTCTGTATGTATATACCTATGTACATATGTAAGGGCATGTACATACATACATACATACATACATATGTATGTACCAATTTGCACAAAATTTATTTAACTCACCTGCTCCATATTTGACGTTACTGACATTTTCGCGATTGTAAATATGTTTTTTAAAAGTTTCCCTATTTTAAAAAGTTTTTTTTTTCCAGCCGCCTTTTATTTTCCACAGACACGAAGTGTTAAGAACATTACTGCTTTATTAATAATCAATTAGGATTATTTTGCAATTTCGAAAATCACTTTACTCCTTACAAGCTACTAAGCGTGCATATCAAGTTGTACTTTATACTTAATCTGTTTTAACATTTTTCTTCTATGTTTTATTTTAAGAGTTTTCTTATTCTGAGCTTTTATTTTTTCTATGTATTTATTCGCATTTTATGTAATATCTGACACATCGCTTTGTACCTTTTCACGCATACACACCAACAATTTGGCCGGCCTTTAATGCAACTTCAACTTCTTCACTTCCACTGCTCAGCGGTAGACAGAAATTTACACATACATACATACATACATACATGCATATATGCACTGATGCAAAGGTTCACCAACACAACAATAGCACGCATTTGGTACACAGTCGCCTTGTTGATGTTGCCGTCACCGTCGCCGTCGCCGCTGTCAACCAATACGCACAATTAGTTGGGTGGATTTTTTCATTTATAAGTCAGCCAAGGTTTTTCACTGACGCCACAATGCGACTAAGAACAACAACACAAACAGTCAAAACACACTGCTGACTCAGCTGATTTGAGCTCGACTCTACTGCAAAGCTCGTAAAAAAAAGTTTCGTATTTCCGTTGAGCAGCTTCCTTTTCTTTCCTTTGTTCGCCTTCAATGTTATAGTCTACCTAATTACGCTTGGCTTGTTTTTACGGTAATATTATTTTAACCACTAGCTCCCCGCAACGACATCAGACTGATGTCAGACTGATGGAACTTCCCACTTCCTTTGCACAGCATTGGGTAATAATATTTTGCAAATTCTGCTAGTCACATCCGCTTCCTTTATTACTTCTTTGTGGCAGCACAAGTTTTCTTAATTCAATTGTTACACTTTATTCTTAAATAGTTAGCATTTAATAATGTTGCATTGAGCTGAAAACGTCCAATTTTTATTTTATAAGATGCGACACGGTAAGGACGAATTCCGTCTTCTGTGTGTACTCTGGAAATGACAGTTTGCACATTCGTCTGCCTGCATTTTCACTCCTGTTCGGCCGTCAATCCATTATGTGTGGTACGTTTTAGCAATGCGCCGGCGCTATGAGGATACACACGAAGTTGGCTGTGGTTTGCGAGGACATGTCACTTAAATTGCGGTTAATTAAGGGTAAAACTTTCGATAAAAATGTAATCGTGAAAACACTATGCTCTGCGAAAATATATTTGTATGTATATAATTATGCTTATAACTAAATATACAACGGGAGAAGGGAGATGGGCTACGACATACATGCATATGTACGTATACACCGGCTAAGAATTACAAAAAAGTTGTATAAAATCGGCAAAAAATTATAAATTCAGGCCTCTAAATTAACTAGCATCTGGCAGCATTGGTATGAGGCAACAGTGGTCGCCAATTGGCTTTTGTCGAATTGGAAAACCGAAACAACAACACTAGTAAACAGCAGTAGGGATGTCGATGGCAAAAATACATCGATTTATTTCTTTGATTCCATGCATCGAAATATAAATCGATATTTTTCGATATATAAGAACATAGCATTTTACGATATTATTTCACAGCAAAATATGTTATTCCCAAAATTGTACAAAATTTCAAATTAATTACTATAGCTGAGCTAATTGAGATGCTAACGGACTATTGAACTAGGTTAAAAACTTTTCCGTAAAACCATAGATGTAAAAAATAATAATTTTTAAATCATTAAAAATTCTTCCTTAATTATTCGATACATATATAATATAATTTATACAGAGAAAATGTTGGGGGGAGGGCGGGCGTTGTTTAGGGGTTGGCGGATGCCATGGTCATTAGAAATGGTTAAAATAACTTGAATTGCTGGAAGAAATTGCTTCATTTTTCAAACTTAATCTGTTTGAATGAGATGGATGAAACCCCTGCAATCGAGAGTCTTCAAAAAATATATGGGTCCCGCTCACTTCTTTTTTTGCACAATTGAAAAACTGAAAGGATGGTTCAATGTTCTTCAAATGTCAGGTTTCAAAAAAAAAAATCTGTGTATCGATACATCGACTATTTTTACGTACATCGAGGGGAACATTTAAAACATCGATATTCTCGATGCATCGATGTTTTTTCGACATTCCTACTAGTAAACAGTGCAAAGAATGGCGACGTCAGCAAGGCGGTTGTAATTCATTTTGGAATTTAAGTAAAATAACTGCAAAACAAGAAGAATTAAGACTAATAAGTAATTGAACCAGAACTGATAAAGAATTAATAAACAGGTCTGTAAAATCGTATACTATGAACATAAGTGTGTGAGAAGCTGGCCGTTAGGAAACAAAGGATTTCAAGCTGAACAACAAATACAAGACAACATATGGAACCCGACTGCCACAACGTTGACTAATGTCATTCATTGCCTGCAACCTGCATTTCTCACCTAAGTAAATTCGGTAGAAATATTTCCACATGCATATGCTTGTTAAAAATTTAGCAGAAAATTCTTTGTCGTGCATACAGATTATTGAAACTTGGGTCATCAAAGTTTCTGATCGAATTTCATAATGACACAGCCGCGTTATGAGCTCCTAAACAATGGCAATCAACAGGAAGATGCTAGCCCTAGTGGTCTACTAAGGCGTGCTACGTTTGGTGGACGCTACGATGACGGCGACGACGGAAACGAAGAAATTGAATTGGGTACAGAACATCGCATTAGATATGAAAGTGATGACGATGAAGAAGAATATTATGTGAATGGGCATTTGGCAAGAAAAGCCAGTGATCGGGATAGTGTCCATAATGAATCAGGAGGAGTAATGGGATCACCGGCAATAACTGCTCACCGGGCGGGTTCACGTATCATGCACATGGCTGTTGGAACTGTAGCTACTATACTACTTTATTTAGCACTTTCTATATCGCTAACATTCTATCAGCAAAAGTTAATTAAGGTACATACATTCATACATACACACGTTTATGCATTTCTAACCATCTCTTTGCATTTTTAATGACTTTCAAACCTATTATTATTTTAGAAATTAAAATTTCCCCTAACTATCGTTACCTATCATTTGGTATTGAAACTTTGCCTTGCTGCTATTGTGCGTGGTATTTACAAATTATGTGTAGGAAAAACGTGCGTCAAAATAGATCTACGCACATCATGGCAAAAAATGGCTCCAGCTGGTATTGCCAGTGGCATCGACATTGGATTTTCAAATTGGGGTCTTGAGCTGGTGTCCATATCTCTATATACTATGACTAAATCATCAACCATAGTTTTTATATTGATATTTGCAATAATGCTTGGACTAGAAAAAAAGGTATAACTAAAATTAACATGTTACTAAATTGTATATTGATTTAAAATTAATATTTAATTGCAGAGCTTATTTCTCATATTTATCGTCGGTCTCATTGCAATAGGATTATTTATGTTCACTTATGAATCAGCACAATTTAACGCACTTGGTTTCATTTTTCTGCTACTGGCATCGCTTAGCAGTGGCATTCGATGGAGTTTCGCCCAATTTGTTATGCAAAAATCAAAATTAGGTTTGCATAATCCCATAGATATGATATATTACATGCAACCATGGATGATAGCGTCGCTATTGCCGTTCTTGGTAACTTTTGAAGGTAATAATTACTTGAGGAGAAAAAATGAGTTCACAAATAACATGTATTTCCAGGTCAACCGCTTTATGACGTGTTTCGCGATCTATCTAATACATCCAACGAAGTAATTTTAATTAATATTTTTTATATCACCTTTGGTGCTGTGCTGGCTTTCCTAATGGAGTGCAGCGAGTTTTTGGTGCTCTCAAAAACATCTGGCTTGACGCTTTCAATTGCCGGAATCTTCAAGGTAAATTTCAAAACAAACTTGTGTAAATAATCATAAACTATACACATTCTTGCATTCTTAAGGATATTTGTCAACTCTCATTGGGAGTGGAAATTAATGGAGACCAGCTGAGCTTGATAAACGTGTTTGGCTTAGTAGTTTGCTTAGCCGGTATTTGCATGCATTTACTACACAAGTATTTAACTTTTACTAAAATGGAGACGGTGAACATGGATGAGGATGATGGTGAATTATGTTTCAATGAGACCAGCATTAGTCCCACTACAAATTGCAACAATCAATCTAGTGGCAATGCAATTACAAGCGGAAACGTATTGACTGCCGTTTTGCAAAAGAAACATTCCGCGCAAACTGTACCGTTATTAGAACAGAGTGATTCTGATGATTCTAACAATGACAATGAGCAAAGTGCTTCTGATGTTATATTTGACGTATTGAAGCGGCGTGATATGCAACGATAAGGAAAATAGAAAAACTTTTTTCATTTCTTTGCATTACGATTTTTGAACTAGCTAATACGCTAGAAAATGTAAATGTTGTATAAATCATTCCCCTGTATTACTTACGCGTTACCGCTCTACTCCTTAAACTGTGAAAATAAATTTTAGTAGATAAGTGAATTATTGTTCCCTTGTATGTTTTAATGTTTGAAAGAATGAATTTTAGTTTCTTCGAAAAATTTAAATAAAATTTGAATTGTAAGTTTGTTTTAAAATTTTATGAAATTAGTACTACAGTCTCTTAAGGTTGTAATATATGTAGATATCTTGACTTTTAGTTTAGAATTGAATAATATTGTACTTTCAACGTGTATGTAAGTCTGATCAACGTTTTTCTTTTTGGATATATTTAGTAAATATATGTACATATAAAACATACGATTGCCTATTTAAGATAAGTCTCCATGTATCTACTTTACAATTGAGTGCGTTCAGAAATGCATCAAGCCAAAGCATCAGTCTCGTTTCATTTCTAAACTATAATTGATGGAAATGTCAAATATGCGCAACCACAGTTAAAAGCCGAATTCGAACTTAATTGCGTAAATAAGACATTTCTATCATATAGTTTGGAAAAGAAATATACTGATGCTTTTGGCTTGCTGCATTTCTGAACGCACCTATTGTCCACTTTTCAACATTGCTGGTACGTATTTAGTGTAATCCCAAATCTTATAGCACATTAGATATTAAATAAATGCGACCTCGTACTCTATTTGTACAATAAAAAAAACATATTGATGTTGGCAATTCGTATCTAGTGTACCACTTTTTATTTTACTATTTGATTTATCAGACAGGTTCTGCAATTCAATCAAACTCGCTTTGAATTCAAATTGGCAGGGGTTGAAATTCACTCGGAAGTGAATTGCAGAACCTACTCGAATATTTTTAAGACTAAAATCCACCCGGGATGAAGTCGAAGAAACCGACTGCTGAAACCTTGGATTTTTTACGATTTTTCTGCTGAGTTGAATTATATAAATCATGTAACTTAAGTTATGCAGGTTAAGGGTTCAGAAGTACATATATACATATATAGTATGTATACTTTATAATTTGAATAGTTGTCTTGAAACCCAAAACTTGATTAGGTTAAAAGGCATCCAATAAGCAAATATTCTTTAAAAAAAAATGTATTAACAAATCCCAAGAAGCTTCTGAAATGGTATATTTTATTTCCATTGTACAATCTGTTTTTTTCTTTTTATTGCAATTTTTTGCATAGGTTTAACCAAAACTTCAAACCACAGTAACGGCCAGGAATATACATACATTTGTATCTGTTTAACATAACAAGAATATTCAATATGAGAGAAGAAAGAAAATAACTAAAAAAAATTAAGAAGTATTTAAGAAAAACTTACTATTGAAGACAAACCCCAATATAATTTATAGCTAAATAACACCATCATCGTTTTCCAACATTCGCCTACGTTTTCCCAACAACGGGAAATTAGGGCTCAAACACGAAGTATTCTCCTGCCCGTCGTCACTTTCATCGCTGAACGCCGCTGAACGCGACCTCTTGCCTAGAACTACCGTACATTCGGTTTGGGGAAATTTGCATTCACCAAGGTCACTTTCATTTTCCGACGATTCAGATTTCATATCGCTTATAGATACAAAACCAGACTCCGGACTATCACATAGAGTGGCTCCTGCGTTCGATAGTTTAGCCGCTGCGTATAGCATTGCTTGCACTTTACTTATATGTAAGTTATGCAAGGCAATTATAGCTTCCATACAAGGTTCGATCATATCCTGCGTACATTCAGTTACACTTACAAGATAAGGCGTCCAAAGAGGCGTTACGAAGGAAAGATGCCGCACAGCTGCAATACAAGATGCAGCAATTATTGATGGTCTGGCGTTGACGAACTTGATATCTGCAAAAACAAACTGCCAATAAAAAAAAAATTTAAACTTTAAAATATGATTGGTAACCGTACAGCACAAAGTCTCATCTACAAGATTAAACAATAACTTGCTTAAAACTGTAGCCATTTCTTCATAAGTACGGTAATAAGGTGGTACTATGTCAGGTGTTGCATCGTTCAGTTGTTGATGCTGCAATATGGTACGAAAATCGGACATGCCACCATGCCAATTTTGCAAATATAAATGAAAATCGTCCAGCGTTATGATGTTATTAGCAAAATACTCAGCAAAGGTGGCCGTTGTCGGGCGAATCAAGTCGAAATGAAATAGCATTAAAACCTTCATTTCGGCTTTGCGGAAATCGTCCAATGTGTAAACATCACCAACTAACTTATTGAGCTCAGCAAATTTTGGTGCATTAATATCGGCTTCCTCAATTTTAGCAGCTACTATTAAACATGTCATTGCTGTTAAATTTAGTTTTTCTGTTCGAATGGTGTAATTGTCCATGAAACCATCTAACAAGTAAAGCGCTGAAATGGATATAAAGTTAAAAATTAATCAAGAGCAAATTATGTTGAATTACGTATACACATGTAGGTGCATATCTATACGCGCGCTAAAAGTAACTTAACTTCACTTAAAAAAAAATAAAAATATAAATAAAAAAATATTCTCACCTAAATGTAAAGTTGTTCGCGAAAGTTGATGCACTTCTGTCGCCACCTTCAATAAACGCAACATTACCGGTCGAAAACCACATTGTTCCGATTGAAAACTTAAAACATTTCGGCGTAACTCTGTTTCGCGCAACGTTTGGAAAATATCGTCGGAATAATCGCATATCCAGTGGGATTTCTCTATTCGCTAAAAGTTAAAAATTAAATTTTTAACAAAACCAAACCTTAAAGTTATTACCCGATTCGTAAACAATTCGACGGAATTTGAATATGGAGGAAAGATAGACGCATCCAAAGTTTCTGTAGCAGCTGCAGCAGCTGATGCCGCTCCTGTCCAGGTAACACCAAGGACGCCAAACCCGGTAAATGGAATCACCGGCGAGTAGCAACACAGACTTGCATAGCTGCAATCAAGCGCCTCTGGCGTTTTAATGTTATCCATTTGCCGTTCTTGGTAAATTTGTCCCCGTTTAATTGCTATTATTTTTCTAAATATGCTTTCATATTCAATTCTAAGTTTACACAAAAAACAAAAATGCAATACATAAATTTGACAAGCGGTTCCAATAACGGTATTTTGCAAGAATCCCACATGGTTGCATTTTGAAGGACCAAAGTACGAAATTAAGTAAGTAATAAGACAACCGGTTATGTCTTATTTCACCATAGTTTGAATCGATTAATCGAGAACGTCCGATTCGACTATTTTCTTATTTAGGGCCTCTGCCAGTCATGTATGAAATTTTGAGGGATCAAACCAAAACTTTAACATTTCTCGTGGTGAATACGAACGCCAGAATTTTACCTAGCTCATGGGGCTAGGTAAAATTTTGACAGCTTCTTAATATGTATTCACATAACATTATTTGTCGGTAGTATAGGGTCAAGTTCAAAATGGAAGCTGAATGTAGCATAAACAAGCGTACGTTACTTCCAAGTTATAAAATGAATATAAACTTTAACAATTTCAGCAAAACGCAAATAACAGAGCTTTCGCATGAGCGTTTGATGTTTTTCAACTGTCCAAATTTTACTTTGCAGCGAAATTCAATTTATTCGTACACCATAGTAAATGTTTCCACCCCGTCTCACCCCGGAGAAAAAGTTACCGGTTTGTACACAGCCTCAGTAGCAAAGTTCTATGGTAAAAAAACGTTTTACTAGGGTGAGAAAATTTTTCATTCTGCCTTATCCTGAGTTTCGCCCAAAACACAGTCTAATCGAAGATATCACATATAAATTTTGATGCCGATTGAAGTCGGTTAAGGCGTGCCGCACAGGGGTCAAAGTTCAGATTACCCTATGAAGACGTCTTAACCGACTCCAATCGGGACCAAAATTTATGTGATATCCTCGACTGCAGTAGTATCGATTTTGAGTATTAGAGGAAAAAAATTAATTTTAATTTTTTGAATCTCCATAGAGGAATCTGTATTTATATGTGATGTCTGTAACCGTGGTATTACCGATTGAGGGGTTGAGGCCCTCCCTAATAAACATATCGTTACCTAAATTACCTAACCAAGGCGGATCGTGTTTAAAAATTAGTATCTCTTTTTATTTTAGCTTTCTCATTGTAATTACAAAATACTTATTAAAATTTGATGCGTACATACAAGTTCACCGTATATGGCTTATAAATTTAACGTTGCATTCGTTTAAATTGAATTGTACATACTTGTGTTGCAACCGTCAATATTTGTACCAGCAAACCGAATATTATTTTGCTACTGTTAATTATAAATAATATTTACATATTTAAAAAATAACTAATTTTGAGGCTTTCCATATTTCTGCTTTTTATGAAACTTTTTCGGATTTATGCCATACGCTTTCAAACGATCGTCGCTAATGTTGACGTCGCTATTTGTAGATTTGCTTTTGTGGAATTTTTTCAAGTTCGGTTTGAATTTCGCTTTCTGTACCTTGTTTCCCGCAAATTTATTTTTCTCCGAAATCGCATTTAGAGAGCCTTTTTTATTTTGATTATGCTTAAACGGATTTGACTTATGTTGTTTTGTTTTTCTATCCTTCGGATTACTTTGTGTGTTCACCTTCAGACTAGTTGTACTTGTTGAAGGCTGCACATCAGCTATGGTAAGGTCGTTTGTTTTAAAAGGATTCGGCTTGTTTTGATCTACCTTTCTCTTTTGGTTATTTTTTAATTGTTGACCTGCTGTATTAGTTCCTGGAGTTTTTGTAGTAACTTCTTCCGCGTTATTGGGTTTAGCTTTGCGTTTTTTTCGCTTATTTTTACTCTTTGTTTCTGTCTCTAGACGAGCAGCAGTTGAAGCGGGCACTTTCGAGTTTGAATCCTCTGATAATTTCACTTTTTTGTCGTTAGTTTCAGCATCAGCATCGATATCATATGGTTTGTCTGCCACTTTTGACTTCCGTTTCTTCTTTCTTCTCGCCCTTTGATTGTTTGCATCGTTCTCCACTTGATTTACTGCGCGGGGGGTAACTGGCTCAGACTGGTTAGATTTATCCTGGATATTTTGTTTATCCTCCTCTCCATCGTCTTCATCGGAGCTATGAATGTGAACAAAAATTTGTCAGTTTATACAGCTATGACCTTTTTAAATTGCTTTCTTACCCTTCGCCATATAAACTTTTGAATATTTTACGTTTTAGTGCTTCATTTTTTGCTTTCAGTTTGTACAACCTTTGATCTTTTTTTTCTATGTGTTCTGGTCTATTCTGAATAGCTTTCTTTAAGCTTGCCCACTGATTTAGCTCCTTGTTTTTGGCTAAGAGAATCTGAAAGGCATAATATGTGTGTATGTTATTGTAGAACTCATAAACTATAGTTAGTGCCGCAGAGCTATAAAGCTAATATTTATTACCTCTTCTATAGTAAGACCAAAATCGTTTGGTGTCGTTTCCACATACTTAAAACGGCAAGGAATATCGCCAATCATGTCTTCACAATCCAACTTGTAATACTCATCAATATAATCTTCGTAGGTTTTTTCCTCCTCTGGATTAAATGCTGGCTTTTCAGTCTTTATCATTTCCATGAATTGACTCTTCCGCCCTTTACGGCCTTTTCGTTTCTTCGTATTCTCGATAAGCTCTTTTTGCATCTGTTCTTTAGTTTCCTCAGGATCGTAATCACAGTCCATGTTAAAGTCTTCATCTTCGCAATGTAGATCATTATAATAGTCATCATTGTCATCTGCATTTGGATCGTAATTATCCCAATCTTCCACTTTTAATTCTTCAATATCCGAGGGGCATTCCGGTTTTTCTTCACCTTCATCTACTTGATAAAATTCTTCATTGAATATCTCTTGCATACGTTTATCGTGTGCTTCAGGATCGAAATCTTCTTCGAGTTCTTCATCTTTAAATCCAAGTTCTTCATTACCCGTAACCATTTTAAGTTTAAGTATTTTTTCTTCAATCTCTTTGCGTTTCATTTCTTTAACCATTTCTAGTTCTTTCATTTTCTGTTCCTTCTCATGCTTTTTACGCTCTTTGATTTCCTGGCGTTTTTGTTTTCTACGATCATCTGATTGGCGAACCGACTGTTCGATGGTTCTCGGATAGCGTTTTAGGAATTCAGCATCTGGTTCTTCGAATCGAAAATTGTATTTCTGTTCAAATTCTGCCTGTTTTTCGAGTTCTTTTTCATCTTCTGATAAAGGTTGATTATCACCAACGATTTCATCATAAGTGGGAATATCGGAAGATTTTGCATTTGTATAGCTAAGATAAATATTTTTGTATATTTGAAAAAGTGAACTAACGTTTAGATTTACCCTTTATTTAAAATAAAATCTCGCAGAAAACGCTCACTTTGCGGCAATTTTTCACTGCTCCAATAGGATTTCAAAGGCTTCAGCTTTTCTTTAATAGGATCTTCAAAGTCCTCTTTTTTACCCGCTAGCCATTCGAAATAATCTGCATCCTCTTTATGTTGTTCCTCTTTAGTTTTGTTTCTCTTTTTGAATATACCACCAAAAGCATCTTCTCCTTCACCTTCATCTGAATCATTTGCATTCATAACTTTTTTAAATTCTTCTTTCAACGTCCGCTCTTCTTCTACAAAAGTGGGAGACACCGGCCGTGCTGAAACTTCTGCATCAGAATCTGCAATTATGAAAAGACAAACATATATTTATATTTCTAAAATATTACACGTGTATATGTCGCTTTACTTACCGTCTTCAAACTTTCCGCCTTTGTCTAATATAATTTGCCGCTCATAGTCCTTTAAAGTTATAGGTTTACTATGTTTGTCTTTTTGGACATTTTGTTTACCTTCGCCGTCTCCACTTTCAGTGTCTTCATTTAAAGCTTGAAAAAATTTTGTGCTTTTATCGTAAATCGCTGGGTCTTTGCTCTTCAGCGATGCTAAGGTTTTCAAGAATTCTTGATCAAATTTTGGATCAAACTCTTCATCTTCGTCAGAGGAGCTTTCGCTATCACTAGTGGACTCGGATTCATCCACATCATACCCTCGATCTTTGACTGAAAAAGCAACAAGATTAATTTTTAGCACCAATTTCTACGGGAAATATACAAACATTTCTTCAGCAATTCTTTCTTTCGAAAACTGTTGTAGGATTTTGCATACTCCTTGTTNACCACTTTCAGTGTCTTCATTTAAAGCTTGAAAAAATGTTGTGCTTTTATCGTAAATCGCTGGGTCTTTGCTCTTCAGCGATGCTAAGGTTTTCAAGAATTCTTGATCAAATTTTGGATCGAACTCTTCATCTTCGTCAGAGGAGCTTTCGCTATCACTTGTGGACTCGGATTCATCCACATCATACCCTCGATCTTTGACTGAAAAAGCAACAAGATTAATTTCTAGCACCAATTTCTACGGGATATATACAAACATTTCTTTAGCAATTCTTTCTTTCGAAAACTGTTGTAGGATTTTGCATACTCCTTGTTGGTGCTGATCTGCAGCTCCTCGCCTTCGTTATCATCTGACCCATCAAACAGATTTTTACTCATTTTCGTTTCAATTTGTAAATTGATTTTAGCGAACGTAATCAAACACTGATCGCTCACACGTGCTTGTTTTGTACAAAAAGAAAAACAAAAAAAAAACATAATTTTGACATTTAGAACCAGCGCGGCGAAAATCGAGCTGCTCTGGCAATACCTTGTATGAATTCGCCCTGCTTTAAATGTAGAAAAAATTTTGTTTGGTCTGCATTACCTTCAACTAATTGCAGGTCTATTCGCTAACAATAAAGATTGGAAATTCCATGCTCGAGCAAACTATATAATTCACACATACCAAAGAACGTACAAGGCGAATTTATAAAAGATGGTGTCCAAGGCGAATCTATACAAGGTGCTGTTATCGGATCCACTGATTTCACGGCAAATTTATACCTTTTGTCAAAATTATGTGTTTGTTGTAATTTTATTTTGTACTGATTGTCAATGTGCGTATAATTTGTTATTGTAATTTTTTTGTTCTGCCGACATGTCATTGGTATGAATTTCAACAAACAAATGATTTTGACGTAATGCTTTTTACGGCGAAAAAATAAGCTGTCGCTCCAAAACCACCTTCAAGGTCTATTTAACACCTTGTTAAATACGCCTTGACCACCTTGTTAAATACACCTTGCTACCACCTTGTATAAATTCGCAAAAAAAAACTTCGTAAAAATTCAATGTATCGAAAAAAATACATCGATATGTCGATATCTATCGGAAGGCCCAAAACTTCGGTTTTATTCGATGGATCGAATAGCAAACATCGATGCTTCCGATGCATCGATATTTTTTCTGCATACCTACGTTGGGCACAGCTATACCGACGAAGTGTTTTTTTTATCGACAAACAGCTGATTAATCAATTTATTGGAAATAAAAAATTACATCGTTTTACCAGCGCATAGAAACATCTATTAACTGGATAACGAATGTAAAATACGATGGCAGATACGGAAGACACATCTATAACTGACAAGGATAATTCAAAGAGTAGGTGCATTTAGTTTTTTTCATATACACAATTATAAAATCGTAATTTTTCCGATGCCAGTTTGTATTCTGTTGAACGCTACTGGGAATGTTCCAATCATCAAAAAACGTAAATGGACCGTGGATCCCAATAAAACCGTCAGCTGGATACAAAAGTTTATACATCAGTACCTTAAACTAGATGCCAGCGAACAAATTGTAAGACCATGTAATATATGCATACCTACCTAGCCGCTCTATGACGTATTTTATCTTCCTAGTTCCTTTATGTGAATCAGACATTTGCACCTGCACCCGATCAAATTATCAAGAATCTTTACGAATGCCACGGAACTAATGGCAAGCTTGTGCTGTATTACTGCAAGAATCAAGCATGGGGTTGATAAGGTCAATCGGCTTCAGCTAGTCTGTAAAGATTAGATTTAAGTTAATATTACGTAGAATATTCGATTTATGATAGATTTTACGTATTTATATATGTATAGTATATAAAATTAATTCAATGCATAACTGAGCATTTTAAAAAAGTTTTTATTTTTATTTTAGGGGCACAAAATATTTTTATTTAAACTACAACTTTTACCCAATACATTGCTTAAAGTATGGACATTAATTAGCCATCTAATTAACTTCAAGCATTGTTCTATGCTTTTAATCGCCTCGTAGTGATTCCAAGTGATCAGCAGCGTCTTTTGAAATTCTATGGTATTTGGCGATGGCAGGGCGATAGTAGTAGGCTTTGTAATCACTGCGTTCAGCCATCTTGGCATGTATCTCTTTCTCAAGCCCTCTAAAAATTTTAGGGAAATTATATACTGAAAACTACGTAGAAGTAATTATATTACCTCATGAGGGCCTTTTCGTTTTCCTCATAAATGTGATGCAAAGCTTTCTCGTATTCCTGCTGTGGGGAAGGATATATATAACGGGCGATGAAACGAGAAATCGGGTGCTGAAAGTAAACGGAAATACATTTTCACCTGCTTAAAAACAGTCTCAAGTTTACTTAATTAAGAAAATAAATATATGTATGTAATTTTAGGAAAAAAAGCAAAGTTTGGAGGCATCAAATTTTTTTGCTGCTTAGTGCGATTCTTTGGTTGCAAATTTCAAGGGCTCATTTAATTGTCTGATCAACCAACCTTATGATATTCCCAATGTTTTGGTTCGTAGCCTTCCGGAATTTCGGTCAATTGGGCTGGGCCAATGAAAATATTGGCATATAGCACAATCGCAGTAATAGGTATCAAACCTATCATTACGTAGAAGTGCAACAAATCCTTAAATTTATTCCACTGAAAACGAGAAGGTTGAATTGTAAATTGATGATGGTCATGACCAGAGTTGCGTATCTGCATCTGTACCGCTAGAATAAAGCAAAGATATCCATTGAAAATGGGTCTGCATTTGTGAATTATATTTCTGGGTTGCGTAATGTGATTGACAATAGACATCACACATCCTTTCTATGTTAGCCTACCTTTCCTGCACACTGGAGATTGAAGAACATTACGATACTGCGCCAACCTCGTCAAAGGACGTGAAAAGCTGCTCCAAGAGACCATTTTCGTACCCAATACCAACTAAAGAAGTGTCGAAGGCAAAAGCGCAATGTGCGAGGAATAAAAATATTTAGCAGGTGGAGTAGGGGAGAACGGGTGTGAGAAATGTTACTGTCAGAGTTTGACAGCACCAAGGTCGATAACGCGGTTTATTAAACCAAAAACGAACAAGACTTTTGGTTGATGACAGAAAAATACTCTTTTTCGTGGCAGAGATTTTTGCGGACGTGCTTGTCGTTTTAGCTGTGACTTATAAAGTGTATATTTATTGGTAAAAAATATTATAAACCTAAAATATGTACGGTGGTGAAGATTATGGAACCGTTGTAAGTGCATATAATCTTTGAAACTAAACTTGCCAAGGGCTTTGAATTATATGGTTGACATAACCAAACTTTCTGGCCAAAGTGACAACAGTGCTGCATGAATATTTGACCACATACGATTCTCTGTAATTTTCAGGACTACTACGATGATTACGGTCACACCGGTGACCCGCAACTGGATTTGGAGTACGAGCGTAATTACTATGCCAGCCGAATGCCTGACAACGTGAAGTATTTCCTGCAGAACTTCTGCCAAGCCATTAAGGAGGGCGTCCTTTTCGACATTCAGAATATGTACGAGAACACCTTTCCACAAATCAGTGATCATCATTTTGATAAGAGTGCTTGGCCTGATGAGCAAGAAGTATCTGCAATTGTAGATAATGATAAAGTATTTCTGATTTTGTATAAGGAATTATACTATCGCCATATTCATGCACGCATACCTGGTGGCCCAAAATTGGATCAACGCATCAATTCATTTTTCAACTATTGTGACTTCTTTAATTTAATAATTTCATCCCAGAATCCTGTCTCTTTAGAATTGCCTGATATCTGGCTGTGGGAACTGGTCGATGAATTTGTTTACCAATTTCAGAATTTTGCTCAATACAGGTAAGTAAATTGTAAGCACGTGTTGTCGGAAATTACCAAAATAATTTCATAGGGCTCGCCTGACTGATAAAACACAGGAAGAAATCCAACAACTTTGCGTTAATCACAGTAACGTTTGGAGCATACTTTGTATTTTGAATGTTCTGCATTCTCTTGTGGATATTTCCAATATCAAGAAGCAACTGGAAGCAATTTCTCAGGGTAACGATCCTCAAGGCGTTGCCGGTGAGTTTGGAGAATTGTCATTTTACAAGATGTTGGGGTACTTCTCGCTCGTTGGCTTGCTGCGCGTGCATTCGCTGTTGGGTGATTATTATCAAGCCATAAAAGTATTGGAACCAATTGAAATTCACAAGAAATCACAATATTCGCACATACCCGCCTGCCAAATTTCAACTTCTTATTACGTTGGTTTCGCATATATGATGATGCGACGTTATGCTGATGCTATTCGAACCTTTTCTGAAATTCTGCTCTACATTCAACGCACCAAGCAGCTGTATAGCACACGTTCTTACCAAAACGATCAAATCAACAAGCAAGCTGAACAGATGTACCACCTGCTGGCGATCTGTCTAGTGCTACACCCACAATGCATCGATGAATCTATTCAACAGGTTCTACGTGAGAAAAACTACCATGATGCCATGTTCAAAATGCAGTGTGGCGATTTGGAAGTATTCAAGTCATTCTTCATCTTCGCTTGTCCACGATTTGTAAGCCCATGCCCCCCTGCCGCCGATGCACCATTGGAAGATTATGTAAAAGATCCAATGGAACACCAGTTGATGGTGTTTATGGATGAAGTGCGTCAGCAAAAGGATTTGCCTACAACTCGTTCGTATCTTAAGTTATATACAACATTACCCTTGGCCAAATTGGCTTCGTTTATCGATCCTAATGCTAATGAAGATGATATTACGAAGCTACTTATTCGCCTACTTTGTTTCAAACACAAAATGCGAAATTTAGTTTGGACTAAAGGATCTAGTGGCCTAGAAGGCAATTTTAAATCTGGCTCCGAGGTAAGTTTTGTACACTTTAATTTATGGAAGGCTGATTAAAAAAAAAAAATTATTTATGTAATTTCAGTTGGACTTCTATATTGATGATGACATGATTCATATTGCCGATACAAAGGTTTCGCACCGTTATGGCGACTTCTTTGTGCGGAAAATAATGAAGTTCAATGACCTTAACCGCAAATTAAAGAATATACACATTTGAGCAGAGCCTCAGCATATTTCTCGTAATTCGCAATGTTTATTTAAACAAAATGCGCATAAGTGAACATAATTTTGTAATTCAAACCCCTGTAACTGGCACTTTTATGGAAAATAAATAGGCGTTAAGCCTGCAGAAGAGCCGATTTTATATATGCAATTTCTATGGTTAATTGAAAACCTTACAAAAAAAGGAGAAAAACAATTATCCGGTTGCTAAACTTGTGTCTGCTTTCTTAAGTTTTTTATTTAAATTAATATGATTTTAAACTTTCATACACTATAAGGATAGGTTCAATCTCTGATTTTTCAGGTGATTTGCGTATAAAATATGTTACATTTACGAAATATTCCATTTCTTGAGGCAATTTTAAAACATCTGTCAAAATTTTAACGTTTCGGTCTAACAGACATTGCCTGTATTCTTCTTTAACAACTGACTAAAACTGATCGTTTATCATTGTTAACTTTTACGTTTTAATGTCTCAATTGTATGTTGTTTAACGCATTAGGTGTGCTGTATGATGTGTTCAATTAATATTTTTTTATTAATGTTTAAACTGCACACTGGTTAAGAAAATTGTCTTCAATCGATTTTTCCAAAAGCCGCCGTACAATTTTGGACAGTTCACTATACGCATAACAGAAATATGTAAAAAAAAAACATTAATTAAGAGTAGCTTAGAAATATACTCTTATTATTATCTTTTTTTTTTTGTAAAGGTGACGCAATTAGAAAGTTTGCATGAAGTTCTTTGGTTAAAATGATATAAAATGGTACGTAATTGTATTTGAAATGATAAATTTACATCAAATAAAATTTTAGATATTGTACACATAAACATACACTAAGAGTAAATGATACTCCTTGTAGCCAAGGCGTTTTATGTTACAATTGTTATCTGAAAATCTTCGCCTCTAATGATACATTAAAATATTCTTAGATTCCGACAATATGTGAATGTAGCATTCAGCGTAACAATCAATGATATGCACACACATTAAATGCTCGTGTTGTGCTTAAATGGATTTTTGTTTTAGAATTTATCTTAACATATTTTTAAGTTATAAGCTAAGTATGACGAAATCTTATTTCAAATTTTAGTATATAATACAAATTTTTGCACCGACACACTTAAAGTCTGGGCTATTTGTTAAACCTACACTAAAATGCACAGTTTAATTAATTTTTGTGCGTTGTGCACCATTGCAATCCTAAACTCAACCGATGGGTGTTTGACGTTGGTTGACGTCAATCAGATATATGTCTTTGTGGTTCTGCAGTACGAAATCGATGAAGGCATTAATCGGCCGGATATCCTCTAAGGTGGTGTTGCTTCTGTTCGACCATAGAAAGTTTGGGCCGAACACAATCGCCAAATTCGAAGAGGTCATTTTATTTAAATCTTCACATTCCATGACCTGTAAAAATGTTGAAAGCAAAAACAAAATTGGAGTT
This sequence comes from Rhagoletis zephyria, assembly GCF_001687245.7. Taxonomy (NCBI): domain Eukaryota; kingdom Metazoa; phylum Arthropoda; class Insecta; order Diptera; family Tephritidae; genus Rhagoletis; species Rhagoletis zephyria. Next base: position 20,007 of record NW_016160656.1, on the reverse strand, counting down.
GCATTGACGGATCAATGTTCGTTCACTACATCAAACTCACTCGAACGAGAAACTCTACTAAGTACTTGAAAAGCTCATAGTTTTCTTCAGGTAACTTTTCCCTAATTAACTGTGTGACATTACGTGAGCGCTCCTCCTTGGGCCAATCTAAAAATTAAAATGTATGAAGAGTTACCAAAGCTTCCGAGTTATTGTCACACATTTCACATACCTAAGAAACTCGTGATGTCATCGTATAGTTCGAAAGTTAACAGCGGTTCGCTGAGATCACGCAGGAAACTTTTGAGTAAGCCAGCAATTACGTGTACATTGACATTTGATATATCAACATCTTCGCCGCGATTTACTCGCTCTTTTAATGCAATTATTTCGGTATGATTGCCAGAACGACGAAATATACCCTCCGTGTCTATCATGCCGGTAATGGAGAGTGAATCTACGCATTTGCGTACTATTGGTGGTATGGAGTTTAAACATGGACTGTTAGATACAATGAATTTAAGTGGTGCGCCAAACTGTACAGTGTTGGCCATTTGTTTTACTGTACTGCTGCTTCCACTACCGTATCCGTATCCGTATCCAAAGGGGCCAGTATATCCTCTCCCACGAAGATTTAACTGTTCATCAAAATCACACACGCTATCGGGCACTTTTATCTTGGAGAGTCCCAAAGCCTGGCGTAATTCATCCAAACTGGAGATGTACACGAGCTTTTGACGAAATTTATCGCTGATGAATGGACTGAAGAATTTCCAGACAAAACGTATGAAAAGCGTGGGATGGACCACGTATAGATTTTTCAGATTCTTGCGAAAATTGCGGTCCAATTCTTTATATGAATTCCACAGCAATTGTGCTGATGGCTTACTATGCTCCCTTAAGCCTTGATGAAAGTACACAAGAATGTAATCATTCTCTACAAATGGTTCAATTTCTTTTATAACATCACTGAAAATATAATTTGTTTATTAAGCCAAATATTCATTTGAATAAGATCGAAAGTTTGAATTAATATACCAGATGAATTTTTCCATTTGTGATTTCTCTGGAAATCGTGATGCATAAATTGCAAATATGTGTCTACCCTGCTTGTCTGTGCCGAGAAAGTCGCACTTAGGTTTAACGCCCACAATACTTTCCGCCTGCTCCTAAAGTTTTTGACAATTTTTATTCACTTGTATTCAACATTAACATTAGGTGCATTCTTTTGCAACCGAGCTACAAACGACCACTCGTTTAAATGACGAAATACACGCAAAGCAACAACACAAAGTCGGCTATTTATCTGAGCTCAGCCAGGTCGGTTAAAAATACGCGACCTGAAGGGCAGTGTTGTTAAGTAAGGTGGAGAGGGAAATTTTCGTTTCCTTATATACGTGACTCAAATTTTAAACAAGTATATATATTACGCAAATACCTCGCATAATTACTCATTTAAATTGGCTTTTGTATTTAAATCCCGTTAAACTAATCACATGTTTCTTACCAGCCACCAACAGGGTTGCTTAAGTAACTAAAAGGAAATTTTACGCGAGTTGAGCGTTGTTTTGTCGCTCGCTTACAAAAAAATGCATCTATTATCAAATTCTACCAACCTCGCCCAATTGATCCTCGAAATCGTCTTCCAATGGATTTACTATTTCCGCAGACTCGATCTCTTCATCTAAAAATATAAATAACAATTTTCATAGTCATATATATGTACATTTACAAATTAGTATATCAACACCTCATTTACCCACCTTCAGCTAAAACAAAGTCGTCAACCATAACATCTTCTGGAATGCAGTAATTGTAAAATTAAGATTATTAAACAAAAGGGTTTAATTTTAAATGAAATTACTTACTTTGCAATGGTGCTGAGGATAGTAGTTCTGTATCATCGAATTCCAACTTAGGTTCAAAATCATGCAAATCTGACAAACTGGGCTGCGGTTCATCGGAATTTTCGACCACTGAGTTTATTGCCGGTCCTATAGCGAAAAAAACGTATTATTTCTATAAATAAATATTTATAATTAAATGACATAGTAATCTTACAATTAATTTTAGCCTTTAAGCGGCAAAGTTTTATTTTGGTGATTAATCAGTGAAGAAAAAGTCATTAATTTAATAAAAATCTCAAGTAGTTGTGTTTTTACTATTTTCTTTTTTTTTATAAAATACAGAAATACCTATAAGAGTTGATAGTATGTACACTAGAAAAACAGACATTCACAGTTCAATAAGATACCCTGCAAACCTAAGTTCCCGAAATCTTAACGAAATCTTTAGGAGTATCTCATTTCTGTAACGATTTTTTTACGAATCTTCAAAGAATATTATATGAAGTGGTGGCCACGAGCTCGTAAAGAAATTTCTGTACGAAAAATAAAGAAAGAAAATTCCGAAAAGCTTCTGCAAGAAATTCTTCACATAGCAGCATTATTTTCATTTCTTCGAAGTGTGTGTGAGATCTTTACGAATTCCTTAAAATTTCTCTACAATTCAGAATACTCTGAAAAAATGGTTTGCAGGGTACGTAAATTTAAGTAAGTATGTGTGTGCAGAAAGGCAGTAAAAAGTTAACATGCTACCAACATTCATAAGCATCGCTATTACGACTTCACACCTTTGCAACATGTAAGTATGTAGGGCGCGTTCAGAAATGCATCAAGCCAAAGCATCAGTCTCTTTTATTTCTAAACTATAATTGATGGAAATGTCTTATTTATGCAACTAAGTTCCTATTCGGT
>NW_016160656.1:0-16189 GCF_001687245.7 Rhagoletis zephyria | reverse complement strand
AGATACTTGTTTGTGTGTAAAATCATTGTTTTTATCGTTTTTGTTGTTTAGTGATAAGATAAAAATTGTAAATGGTCCAAATGGTACATATTGAGGCTTATTAAGGAGGTAACGGCAAATTGGAATTGTAGTCACTAAGTTCGAAATATGTATTTAATATTGATTCTTGAATCGAATGTTGTAAATCCTTTCTTATATGACAAGAAACTCTAGTAGATCACCTATTTTTCTACGCTTTAATCAGCTAATAACATAAATTCCTTTTACTACTTCCATTGTAACACTGGGTTTTTATTAAAACTTGCTGAAAGTGGCAAGTAAATATACCCTTTAAATTTTTATATTTTATTTTGTCAAGCATATTTTTTCGAAAACAAATTGCTTATTTTAATTTACAAATGTATGTATGTAGTATGTACATCGAAGTCATATTTAAGTTAAAGAAAATCTACATTAATTCATTTCATTGAGGTTTGATAATTAGTTAAAATGCCAGCGGACAATTACAATACATATGTACATATCGTCGATGTTTTTGCAAAACCGCCCATCGACCAATTGCAAAACCGCCTATCTTACGGCACTCAAATTTTACAGGAGAGTCGAAAAAACGGTTTTTCTTTTAAGGCATTGCCTTGAGAGGCGGTATTTTACTCTAGCTATTATTATACAAATCTGTTGTTTTAATAACGATTTTGTGATTGTTTAGCATAAATCTCATTGTGGAGTTCAAGGTTATCAAATCTCATTTTGCCACAACGGCGATTTTGGGCGTTTTGCAACTGGTCGATGGACGGTTTTGCAAAAACATCGACGATATGCTTTTGTAATAGTCGATTCCTGTTATGACTAATTGTATACTACTCCTGATGCAAAGAGTCTAGAGGAACTTCGGGTATTGTGGTATATGAATGTAATGTGATATAGTCGCTTATCTTCAATTCTAGCAATTCTACAGCGCTTGTTATTGCCTTAACATGTGACGATTTAAAAAAGGCAAAAACAGGGTTATAATACAGAAATGAAGTAAATCCAGTTGTTTTCCTTTAGGTCGCACAAACCATGTGATCCCGTATTTTTAAGTTTTTTTTTTACTGAAAGAAATCAACTTTATTTGTTTGAAACAAAAAATTGATTTAGTAAAAAAACTGTTAATACCATGATAAAAATATAGTAAGGTAGAACCGCTGAGAGTCACTTTTGAAATTCTTGACGTTTCCAAACAATTTAATTTTTAAATTTACTCACAAACTCACACACACATTTTCATTTTCAATCTCAAGCAACAACAATTTCGAACAATTTCAATTTTTTATTTTCACTTTTATATGATTTTAAGATGTTGGCAAAGTTCAAAAAAAAATCATGGCCGACAAATTGAGAGAACGGTTCTACCTTGTTATGTTTTTATCATGGTTAATACAATAAAGTTCGTACATTTGATACAACTCTCTAAAAACAAATACCTATACCGCAATACATGAAGTTCCTCTATTACCGACACCTGTTATAAATTTAAAAGTTGTTGCATTTGCCATGTAGAAGATGCAGCTGTTGCTATACGTATTATCGGATTCCATGGTGGTTGAATACTGATGGTCTTAAATTGCACATAGCCCTCAAATCTACCGGTAAAAATCTATACAATTATTTGTGCGCTAGAGCTGCAAACATGGCCATACCCAGAAATCCGGCACCGGCACCGATCTTATAATTCGAAGGTGTGTTCTGCCAAATATCTTTTAGTATTTTAAAATTGCTAGGCATTAGCTTTTGATAGGCTGTACGTTTTCTGAAACGCAGAAAATAACTTTCGACGTATGGCATTTTACCATACGACCAGTAGTAATTTTCGAAACCCAACTGATATAGCCTATGCAGTAATAAACCGAAACTCACATCAGCTAAGGAATATTCGTTTGAAATAAGCCATTCACGTCCAGGATTTTCCTTAAAATCATTGTCGATATAACGCAAAACATTTTCGACTGCGTCAAGGATTTTCTGAAATTCCACACGAGATTGGACCAGCCTTTTGCGTCTATCTTGCAAATCTAGTTTGCGCAATAGATTAATTTTATTAGTTTCTGCATCATCAATGGATCTTTTTAATATTTCGTAAACTTTCTCATTATTCTCTGGAAAAAAGAAGAGTTCACAATTTATAAAAAATAAAAAATTAAATAAGCAGATTAAATCTTACTCAAGCATGATTTGCGTATTGGCCCAATAAATGGCGGTTTCGGTGCTAATTTTAGATCATCATGAATGAAAGAACCCAAACTAAGCGCACCTACAGGCAATCGACTAGTTATGGTCTCGAAAAACTCCATTTTTTTGTATTCGTCCTCATTGTTACCGCGCGGTTTTAAGGCACTATGCATAGCTGTGGGGAAGTAAAAAGTGCCGTTAAAACATTTGAGAAAATTAATATTCAAAACTTTGGTAAAACCAAGTTGAACTCTTATTAAAATGCCCAAATTTGTACAAACTCTTATTTGCTCCCACTATTTACATATCGTCACCCTTATGCCAGAAGCATGTGCAATGTGCAAATTTACCAATTTTGAGTTATTGGGTGGACTTGACCGAGAATACCATNTCAAGCATGATTTGCGTATTGGCCCAATAAATGGCGGTTTCGGTGCTAATTTTAGATCATCATGAATGAAAGAACCCAAACTAAGCGCACCTACAGGCAATCGACTAGTTATGGTCTCGAAAAACTCCATTTTTTTGTATTCGTCCTCATTGTTACCGCGCGGTTTTAAGGCACTATGCATAGCTGTGGGGAAGTAAAAAGTGCCGTTAAAAAATTTGAGAAAATAAATATTCAAAACTTTGGTAAAACCAAGTTGAACTCTTATTAATATGCCTAAATTTTTAAAAATTTGTATGTAAAACAATTTAAATGAGTAACAAAACAAAAATATTCTAAATTTGTAACTACTATTTGCTCCCACTATTTACATATCGTCACCCTTATGCCAGAAGCATGTGCAATGTGCAAATTTACCAATTTTGAGTTATTGGGTGGACTTGACCGAGAATACCATTCGTACCCGGAAACCACTTATATTAAAATTTTCTCATAAAAAAAAAAAAAATCAAACTTGATTTCCCAACATTTTTAACCGACTTCAAAAAAGGAGGCGGTNCAATTTTCTCATAAATAAAAAACCTTCAAACTTGATTTCCCAACATTTTTAACCGACTTCAAAAAAGGAGGCGGTTATCAATTCGTCGGAATATTTTTTTCTTTTATGTATGTTACCGCATAATTTTGGACCACGTTAACCGATTTCCACAATTCTTTTTTGAAAGGCAAGGTGGCACCTCCCAGGTAATTTGATTTAGTGCATTGGATCATGAAGAAATTAACGGTACTCTTAAATTTGTATATGACATAAGGGGGACGATATATCTTATTAAATTCATACATTTATATATATGCGCATATATACTCACCTCCCCTAAATTTATTTTCCACATAACTAATGATGTGATTCGAATCTGGTATGATAAAAGCGCCATCTTGCAGAACAGGTACGTCTGCCTTGGGATTTAGATTAAGGAACCACGTTGAATATTGCTCGCCNGCGCATATATACTCACCTCCCCTAAACTTATTTTCCACATAACTAATGATGTGATTCGAATCTGGTATGATAAAAGCGCCATCTTGCAGAACAGGTACGTCTGCCTTGGGATTTAGATTAAGGAACCACGTTGAATATTGCTCGCCATTTGCCAAGTCGATGGCATATGGCACAAAGTCGATATTCTTTTCGTAAAGTACCAGAATAACCTTGAATTGCGGAGTTTTAATTTTTATTTCAATATTAAATAATTTAAGAAATTCATTTAAAAGCTATAAAAACTGTTAATAAATATCATCCTCAATTAAATTTACATACATACGTACAATAATATGATACAGAGCTCATCTAAAAACGCCAATAAATGACATTTTTTTTAGGGTATGCCTTTAAATTTTAATATGGTGGCGATTCTTACAATAAACCAATGAAAAATGTAAAAAAAAAAAGAATTTTCAAGAAAATTGCAGAGGGGCCTTTTGCATTGATGTTGACGATATATGATTTTATTTATTATTTCATGATGCAACTAGCTTAGCTGTAAATGTGCATGTACATACATATCGTCGTTTACAGTACAAAACCGCGTATCAACAAAATGCAAAACCGCGTATGTGAGGTTGCATAAATTATTTTCGAGAGAGTAAAAACACCCATATTTCAAAATGGTTCTCTATTTTATAAAGCAATCGCATTTCTGGCTAGTATATTTCAGGATGAATGGATAAGGATTGAGCCAAGAGCTTGATGAGCTAATCCAATTTTTGGCAGCAAATGTCAGTTACGTGGTTTTGCAGAATGACGATACGCGGTTTTGTACTTTAAGCGACGATATGTCTGCATTCATATGCGTGTTATTATATGTATATGTATTTATGTATGCATAAACGCTTGTTTACAGAATGATTATATTCAACTTATTATCCATTGTTTGCTTTTCAGACATGAAGCTGTGAGTACTAAACATCTACGTACATACATACATACTCACAACTTTAGCAAAATTTCACACTTATGTACGTATAGTACAATTTCGAATTTAATATTCTAATTTGATTTATTTGTTTTTTTTTGAGCACTTCTCATTATGGGTTGGTTTTTATATACATATTATTTTATAGTTAATTTGATAATTGTCAAGTACGGACAAGGGCTTGCGCTCAACTGCGAAAGCATGAATCAATCACATGATCTCATATTTTATACCTACTTTTTGCGAATGGAAATTATATGGATGAAAATAAAGTATTAGGCTGTCATCTTGAAATTGTGGCGCCTTAAATTCCTTCGGTATAGGAGTTGGAGGCGGTGTCACGGGTGGAGTTGATGCTGTCTTGGATGTTGCAGCTGAATCAACATTGTTTTCACTCATTCTAAATATACCGTTACGAAGAACTTTTCAAAAAATATGGTGAAAAGTACGAATATCTAATGTAAAACGCGTACACACTTTGGTAACTTGAAAAATATAAACGTTATAACATCAAAAGTAAAAAGTTCTTTAAGTTTTATCACATGCTCAGCTTTTCAATTTTTCGGATACCCGATATCAATGTGCATATATGTACTTATTTATATATATATATATGTATGTGTGATATGCCTTTTAGGAGCGTATATTTGCAGACGAGTTAGACGGCAACGGCTAAAATGTACTGAGCGCGATGGAGTTTCGTAGTTAACTGTTGCGGCCGGTATCAAAATTGGCTTAACTCCAAATTACACAGAGAAATAAAAAAATCAGTTAGTACTTCCATGTTATTGTAGTTGTGTAAATACATATATATGTATATGTGTAAACACATAATAATGCAGATTTGTACACACATATTTCTATGTATATGCACAGTTCTATGACGTAGTAGATTCCGTGCTAAAGGGTTGTGACTATAAGAAAAAAAAATCAAATTTCTCGCTAGTAAACAATTACTAGACAAGGTTACGAGTTTAAATAACGCAGAGATTTTGAACGCAAAAAAGAGAGATTTGGTATAAACAAACAGCTACTTTTTATTTCCTCACCGTTTGTATTTAAAAATTCTCTTAAGCAATACAAAATTCTCTTAGGTAATCCTAATCATAAATTTATAGAAATTAGTATCACTTCATAACGGACACAGTTGATTACAAATTTTAATTTTCTTCACGCTATTCCTCTACTTCAAGTCGAACAGGCGGCTTTATGCCTACAATTACAGTAGGTATTCACACTTTATAGGATATTATGACTTTTATTTTTAGCAGTTTATTGTTGGAAATTGAATATGAATTATAACCACTTACCAAGGCTGCCCAGTAACCAACCTACAATCTCTGTGAACTTTCGCGTGGGTTACACTATTTTAACTAGCCTTATTCGTTACCTTTTATATGACAAATGTTAAGAGTGATTAACAAACACAAATAATTTATTGTCTAGTAAAGTGAAGTAATTTTTAGGTGTGGTTTTATTCCTATACTTAACTTTACAAACATTGTGAAATTTTTGTTCGTAGTATTTATCTATTAAAAAATCATAAAAATACCTTACAACTAACTAATACTGAATAGTACATATCGCACACCTAGGACGATTTTTTGCATAAATCAATTCATAGGACATACCTCCAAGTAATGCATTTTTTTTATTATTACATACTCTAACTAAAAAACTATTGTTGTACCTGTTTTTGTATTAATCGCGTTGAATTTGTACGATTCACAAGCAGTTATAATGTCCGGTATGATTTTTTAGTTAGCTCACTTTAGATGCAGGTGTGCAATATAAACTATAAGTTACATGCTAACGGTTGTTCTTTCTACTCTTCTGTTTACAAAACCGATTTTTCACTCTTTTAAATTCTTGCCGAAGACTTATTAAAAATTCGTCAAAAGTTCTGCCCTCTTCGTAGGTGGCTTCTATAAGGAAGAAAATAATTCGTTAAACAATTTCACAAATGGATCCTTAGGTAATCGCCTACCGTATAGAGCATTTAGGAAATTTTTGAAAAATTTTAAAGGCTTTTTGCCTTTATCTCCGTTATAATTGAATCCCATAACTACTTGCTTTCCAAATATCGCATCAATACCCTTTATTTTTCCGCAAGTTATTCTTCTAAGAATACCAACCTGTAAGCGAATATTAAACATTTTTAAATTGCTTATTTTTTTTATGGGTTTTTATTATTTTTGAAGGCATTTGGGCTTACAATTTCTGCCTTGCTTTCCACTTTTAGTCGCGCTTCTAGTTCTTCCAACTTATCATCCGTTTCTAATGGGAATTTGATGGAAGAGACAGAAGACATCCCTAAACTTTCTCGCAATAGAACATTGTTCTCTGCAACAATTTTCACAATTTCCGTTTGGCGCCTTAGTAGTTCATCCATTTTATTTTGGAAACTTTCTTCTATTGTACCCTCCTTTTTACTCTGTGGATCAAGTATTAAGTACTAATATATCAGGATTAACAAAACCCGCGATACTTACATTTTTCTCTTGGAATAGTGCGTGCCGAAGTGGTTGGAGTAAACTATTGTTATCCCTGTACTCAACCTGACATTGCATCAAGGAGTTGGTATCACCTAATGGTAGCTGGTCTTTTTCTATCACTGAGTTAGAGTTATCAACAAAGCATGATGATTGTTTGGCGTCTTCGATGGAATCACAAAACGCTTCAGAATGCAGTGGGTCATCACAGTCAAGTTCTGTTTTAATTCGAGGAACTTCGGTATCAAAAGTAATTTGACTGACTGGAACCAAGAACATTTGGCAAAATTGCTGCATCGACTCCACACACATACTTTGAAATTGGTAAAAATCATTGACTTTATTGAAGCAACTGTTGCACAAGTATTTGGGATACTTATCCGTTTGCTCAATTTTTAAAGATGTACAGGAGGTTAGTTTCTTCGCGAGATTTGCAGTATCAAAAATTTGATAATGCGATTTAATAGTGGATGTGTTCGGAATGCTTGCATCAATTTTTTTTAAGCACGTTCTGCAAACAGTGTCAATGTTAAGATGATATTCAAATGAGAGTACGTTTCCCTCTTGGAAGCTTGAATTACACCCTGAATGTATGCTACTTTTTCCGGTTGAAATTGGGTCGTTCGTTTCACTCTGAGCTTGGCTATCATTTCTTTTAAAAGTTGTATTCTTTGAGTCAGTGTCTTTGGTATTTATTTTCGCTTCCTGCGAGGAAAATGTATCCCAGTCTAAAATTGAGAAAAGTTATGTGTGTGCTATTGCTACTTAACACTATTTTATTTACCATACTCAAACATGTTTCGTATATCTAGCCTCCGAGGTTTATTGACTTGCCTTTATGTGCATTTGTTCAATTTCCAGACCTCGAACTTATCTTTTTTTATTTAACTTTTTTTGTTAATAAGCGGTTTGTGCGTATGTTAAATGGCAAGGAATCACTCCTGATCCATATAATGCCAGGTTCAAGTATTTTTATTTCGTTAACCTAGCACTAGTGAGCGGAGAGTCGATGAACTGATTCTAAAGATCCCAGATCCCCAAGAAAAAATACGCAGGGTGACTCACTAAGTAATAACTGACAAGAAATTTGCAAAAATACCAAACTACTTTAGAATCAAGATCACTATTTAATGTTGCTTCGTCAATAATTAGCTATATTTATACAAATAACAAATAGCGATTCAACAACAAGGATGTTTACACACAAATGAACAGATCATATGTTTTATTAGTAATGGCGATTTTTCAGTAATCGGTAGTTATTACAAAATTTCGAGTCACACTCGATTTTATGAGTATTTTATTTATTTTCAAAGTAATCGTATACAGAGACTTATCGAACATATTTCATGAGCCTCGACACACTAGTATTTTCAGGCCGTTTGAAAGCGGTTTTTCGCGGTCGAGAGGGGACGAGAGGCTGAGATAAACTACTACTCTCTGCTCTTCTCGCCCGGTTTCAGACGGTCTAAATAGAGTAGTGTGTCGAGGTCCGATATCTCTGCCACAAATTTCACTTGATTTTTGCGGAGCTGAATATACCTTACCTGCTTGCAGAGGAAAACTGTATTTGCAGAACCGGTAAGGCAGCAACCTATTTTTATTTTCTAAAGTTTTTAATTCTCCATATTTTGAATTAATAGAGAGCGAAATACACCACACAAGCGGCTTGTCAAACAGACTTCAAACCTGCTTTTGCGATTTTGCCATACACCACGCAAACTTGTCATGTTTAAGCAAAGAATTTTATTCTCATTTTTGTTGTTGGTATTTCCGACAGGGTAGGAGTGTGATGTAATGTGGAACGATTTTCCGTCATCCCTTGTCAAATTTGGTTGTCTCCGGTGCACCATGTCAAAAAGTTTGGTTTTCTTAAATTTTTCTCCATTACGCACTCACTCGGTAGAAATCCTGTTGCAAATGATCATGAGTTAACATGGCGGCCGGAAAACCAAAAAATTTTGATTTGACAACAAAAAGTGGGTTTGATTTGACAAGCGGCTTGACAAACCAAGCGAAATATCCCATTACTTGAAGAAATTTGTGTTGTGTATAGGGGTATTTGAAGGTTTGACAAGCCGCTTGAAGGAAATTTGAAGAAAAATCAAAATTTTTTGATTTTATGGCCGCCATGTTGACGTTTCATTAAACCGCTTGCATTGTGTATGATAAAATTGCCTCATTCGCAATGGAATTTTCTCCGAATGAGGACGTAAGAGAGAAAAATGGAACAAAACCAAGCTCTTTTACATTGTGGACCAGAGTAAAACTAATATTATTCCTTAAACCAGTCATGTTTGCTTGGTGCATGGCGAAATATGAATAGCAAAGGCTGTTTTTCGCATAGTAGCGTCAAGCCGCTTGCGTTGTGTATTCCGCCCTTTAACACGTTTTATCGAGATGATAAACTCGATTTTTTCCACAAAACTACAACCCTAACCATACTGCATTCCGCGATGCCCTGAATAACAGCTGTTTTTATTTGGGTTTTGTATGTTTAATTATTTGTTCTTGTGTTATTTGTATATGAAATTCTTGTGATTAAATGTTTTGACTGTTTTCAAGGGGTAAAAAATGAATCCTATTCGAGGTAGTTTAGCCAGTATACCCGGAGCATTGACTACGTTCATCAGCGAAAGTGCTTCCAGTTTGTTGCAGCAGAATAGTGTTAATAATAGTGCCACTGGTGTTCATGACGACGATGTTAGCTCTACTGCGTCGCAAAGTGATAGATCCTATCCAATACCAGCATCTTTAGTAAAAGAACAATGGCGTTTAATCTTTACTTCTGACGCCAACGCACAAGATTTGGAAGCAGCTATTGCCCATTGTCGGGATTTGGTCATGCTTTCCGATGAATGCAGTGAAGAAAGACGTTGGCTGGTCCGCCATTTAGTTGATTTGCGCTATTCACTGAAAGAGTTAGAGTCGGCACAAGCGGATCCTTTAGAATTGGCACCTCATGTGAAAACAGTTGTGGGTCATCACTTTAATGTACAACGTGGTGGACACATTGGTACCCGTCAATATTGTGACCATTGCAGTGGTATCATATGGCGTATGATACAAGCTTGTTATATCTGTAGCGATTGCAATTTTCTGGCCCATCAAAAGTGTGTGGACAGTGTGGTGCGTATATGTGCACATGTCGTAGCATCGGAACGCCGGTATCCCATCGATGAAATCTGTCCAGAAATCGGTTTGGCAGCGCAGCGATACAAGTGTGCTGAGTGTGGAATTCTGCTAAATTTCAGTAAGTTTAAACTTATAATACATATTCATACCTATTTTTATACATATGTACATACCATGATATATATCATTATAAGAACTTGTATCATGCATACATACTACATACTTAAGTATATAAGAATGTAAGATCGGAAAACAATTTTAGAACGAATTAAGTAGGAATCTTTTTGTATATTTCTAGTTTATATGTATTTCTTTAATTTATGTTTTTATTTTCATTTAGCACTACCCAAGTCGGTTAGCTGTTTTGGCTCAAATAAAAAACAGGGTAAAGATTTTGTTATAAGTTGTAACAAATTAAGTCCATTTACAATTCGTTGCATTGGTAGTACGGTTTATGAGTATTAGTTTTATTTATATTATTATTTTTCTAATATTTTACACAATAAAAATGTCAAAATAGTTATAATTTCCCCAGCACCATGCCAATTAATATCTACTAATTTTAATTACTTAATTTCGCATAGGTTTATGGTTTCTTTTAAATCAGATGCTGTCATAAAAATTTACTGATTCCTATTATTGCATTTTACAACTCATTGCGATTTTTTTATAATGAAATTTTTAATCGTTACGTTCTCTGATATGTTTGTAGAAAATTCCTGGATTGAACCGCGTTTGTGCGACTATAGTGGCCTATACTATTGCCCAAATTGCCATTGGAACGATAGTAGCATTATTCCTGCTCGAGTAGTTCATAATTGGGATTTTATGCAACACAAAGTATCTCGTGCCTCGCTGCAAGAAATTTCTCTATTCCACTATAAACCGGTTATTAAGCTAGAGGAAGCTAATCCAAAGCTGTTTGTATTCTTGGAAAAGATGGGTACCGTGAAAAAGTTGCGACAAAATTTATTCTATATGAGGAAATATTTATTAAAATGTCGTACAGCAGCTGAGGAAAAACTTATAGATAAGCAAATAATCGCTCACCTTACCAACGATACTGCAGGTGGGAACGATTCGCGACGTCACCTCATTCAATCCACCGAATTCTTTTCAATAAGTGACTTGGAGCTTATTGAAAAAGGCATTCTAATCGATTGTATACAAAAATTGTTTAACGCATTCGATCGGCATATACGGAATTGTCAGATATGTCGAGCCAAAGCATATATTTGCGAAATATGCGGGAATAATGAAGTAATATTTCCTTTCGATGATGGCTGCATTATGTGTGATAAATGTAATTCAATTTACCATCGTGTCTGCATGACCCGGAAAAATATGGTTTGTCCGAAATGCGTGAGAATGCAAGAAAGAAAAATTCAGTTGGAGAGTAAAAACGGTGATGATACAAGTGATGCTGACGAAACAGAATAGTTTATTATGTCTATTAATCAAGAATTTAAAAAGATGCTGATACATACATACATACATAAATATATTTTTCTACATTTAACTGTTTTTGTATATACTATGTGAATTACATATATCAAGTGTATACCGTCTATGTTTTTGCAAAACCGCCCACCGCAAAACCACCTATCTTACGGCACTCAAATTTTACAGGAGAGCGAAAAAATGGTTTTTCTTTGAAGGCATTGCCTTGAGAGGCGGTATTTTCTCTAGCTATTATTTTACAAATCTGTTGTTTTAATAACGATTTAACGATTTTTATGCNAAGCATCTAAAATCAATAGATCCTTAAAAGAAGAACAAAATTGTTTTCTTGGCGTTCATTGTGGCATATCTTTTGCATCTGGCGCTTTGCTGGTAAAGTTATAAATGTCACGCAAAGCCACAAAGTTTTATCTGGCATCAGCTTTAATGACGTTCTGACTTCAACTTGTCCTGGACTTCTGAAATGGACAAAAATGTTTTTATTGGAAAACGAAAAAATATGAATCGCCAAGTCGGGGATGCTCGGGGTTGGACAGGTGGTCTAGGACACTCTGTACACATACATATGTATATCTATATATCCCAACTAGAACAGTTTACCCTATATACTCCAATAAAATTACATTTTCGTTTTAAAATCTCAAACACAATCACAAATTATTTCGAAAATTTCCTATAGACCAACGTTAGAACCAGGGACCGAAAATACGTTCCTGTTTTGGTTTAATTCTGCACGAGAACAAAGCGTAATGTCAAGAACGTTCCCACAAAGGAACGTTCCGTAAGGAACAAAATGCGAATGAGAACGAAACTTTCGGAAACGTTTCCAATGAGAAAAGTAGGTTCAAACCAGAAGAAAAGCCTGGGAAACGTTCTGCTAGAGAACAAAGGTTATGGAAAAATTATGTTAAGAATGAGAGGGGCGGACGCCTGCGTCGTGGGATGAAAAATCGATTCAGTGAGTACCACGATTGTTAATTCTAAGCCAGAGGAAAGTTGGATCATTTAAACTTCTAAGTCGTTTATCATGAGGATGAACTATCCATTTATGGAACAATTTTTCATTTTATTTACAAGGAAAGTTCGTGTCTTAAATCTTTCGTTTACTTTGTTTGCATAATTACCCAGAAGATAATTTAGGTAGGCCTTCTTAAGTGAAGCCATTCTAAGAGGCCTACCCAATAAGGGTTTATCCATTTACAATTTATGCGAATGCATAAATTTACATTATTTAGCATTACAAATGAATTTTAGTAAACATTTTAAGTTGCAATAACACAAATTTGATACAAACCTTAAGCAAATACTTCAAAGATGTATGAATTTTATAAATTAAAGAAGCAACTTTAAAAGAACTCCTCCAAAAGGCCTTCTGAAGCACGTCCTATAAAAGCCTTTCTGGAAAGCCTTCTATGGGTAGTGAAAGAGGAAGGCCTTCAATTTCTGCCACTCCATACAAAAAAAGGAAAGGAAAGGAGAAAGGAATGTAGAGTGGAAGGCCTCTTGATTCTCAGGAAGGCCTTCCGGAAGGGCTTTTAACTCCTGAAATTATCTACTGGGTATCTTTCAGTTTTTTTTGATTAAATTTACTATTCAAACATTTCAAACCAATGGAACGCTTTGAGAAAGATTGTGTTCTTGCTTCCTTTCTTCGCGAATAGTTCAGGGTTCCCGTTTCGTTCTCTGTCAGAAAGTTCCTGAGACTCTAGTTCCCAAATTGTTCTTCGAGAGAAAGTACCAAAGACTTTTATTCTTTGCCAAAACGTTCCGGAGACTTTTGTTCCCATTTTGTTCGCTTAGAAATGTTCCCGAAAGTATTGTTCGCATTTTGTTCTCTTTGGGAACGTTCTACAGGGGTTCGTTCTTATATAATTCGCATTGAGAACGTTGTTCTCGACAGTTTTGTTCGCATTTCGGTTTTGGTTTTGAAGCGTTCTTGCAAAAAAAAAATTCGAGAACGACATTTAGTTTCGGTCGGGTGCCCACGTCTGGAGCAGCTTGTGCTGCTTAATTGGGAGCAACGTAGATAACAAGAAGGGACAACTCGCTATAATTGTAGCGAAAGTGCGCAACAGGGGCGTGCCTTCTCTTTTGCTCTAGTGCGTTTTTTGATTGGATGAAAAGAGAAGGCACGCCCCTGTTGCGCACTTTTGCCACAATTATAACGAGTTGTCCCTTCTTGTTATCTACGTTCTTTGGAATTACCTCATTTCTAGACATGAACGAAAGACACAAGATCACGCGGGACGGAAAGAACGAAAAAAGTTATTTTCTAGCTGCCGAAATCTCGACGCCATCTTTGCTGTAAGAAGTAAACAACGAAGAGAACGGAGAAAACCGCGAAATTGTTGAACGCATGAAAAATGATTTTTATTATGCAAATTCTTCTAAAAAGCATGCCGTTGTGTTAAATTATTCTTTATCTTATGTGTACACACGTTGTCACAAGCGAATATGAAGAAAATTGCAGTAAAAAGCCACCACCAAATTGTAAACAACGAAGAAATGTAAATAAACGGCTAATGTCAAAGTCGTTCAACTTTTTTCCTTAATGCGATTCTAACGGGCTACTCTCCTGCCCGCGTGATCTTGTCTTTTTGGTTCATGATTTCTAGATAATTCAGATCCAATTACCATCTCTAATTTTAATCGGAAATTTATCGAACTCAGTTGTCAAAGCAAGAGAGAAAGAAAAAAATCAAAACAAAGAAGGGGAGGAAGAAAAACACAATGAATTGTCAAATCCAATTAGGGATGAGTCGTGTAAACGGGATAATTCACCAAAGTAAAGCTGATGCCAGATAAAACTTTGTAGCTTTGCGTGACATTTATAACTTTGCCAGCAAAGCGCCTGACGCAAAAGGTATGCCACAATGAACGCCAACAAGGCAATTTTGTACTCGTAAAAGTTGCTGTGGATTTTATATATTTTGCTTTAAAATTATCAGCAATGTAATTAAGTTTTATGTTTCTGCATGAAAACCCGAATTTGGACGAAACAAAATAAATATTAAACCGGCTGATTGTCAAAGCGCGCAAAAAGATGGGAGTTGACCATCTTTTCGCTTCGCGCTGCNGAATTTGGACGAAACAAAATAAATATTAAACCGGCTGATTGTCAAAGCGCGCAAAAAGATGGGAGTTGGCCATCTTTTCGCTTCGCGCTGCAGCTTAAACGATTTATGTGGCATTATTTGTGCATTTTCATACAATTCATCTTATCTGTCAAAGCGAATCTGTCACGTAAAGCGAAGCAAAAGTTTTATGTGGCATCAGCTTAATTCAGAAGCGAACTACGTAATTGGCAGTGCTCGTGGAGATCACTTTTTATCGAGCTATCCTAATGTATCGAATTTGTCGAGCTTACCGGTTATCGATATTTAATGATTATGTATAGTTGTCGGAATTTATTGAGGCATTAAACTTATTAGTTTATCGAAATTCCTTGGTTTATTCAATTGATTTTTTTTAAATATTCCCGGGTTATATAAGTTTTTGACTTGTTACTATTTATCTATATTCTATGCATATTTTACTATGTTTGAATGTTTTTAGGACCACTCCATAAATATTACGCAGTGTGGTGTTAGTCCATAAAAATTGTGAGAAGCGAGGCGAAAAGATGAGTTAAAAATTTGTAGGATTCAGTACTATTTGTCATTTGTGTATGCGAAAATTTTGAGATAAAGTAAATTAATTAAAAATCACGTAACTAATTTATGAAGGAAAATTGGATACATAACGATAGCTAAAATATGTTGTTTCAATATAATATAACACAAATTGAAATAAGATTAATATTTTTCTTGTAGCGGGTGTTTTAATACAAACTTTGAAATCGAAAAGAGAAAATTTCTCAAAAAGTAAATTTAAAAAATATTCTGCCCTATCTTGAGTTTCGCACGAAAAAAAATCACCCGAAAATTTTACAAATTCATAAATACCCACTTTTTGGTGCGTGTTTCTTGTCTCTTATCTTGCCACTGAGAGAAACGCTTTCGTTGTCTTTTTTTTACTAATAACTCATATATGTATATTATTAAATTTCTTTACACTTCTTCTACCTACCGCTTCGCGTTTTCATAACCTTTTTTCGTTATCGGAATATGAAATTTAAAGTTATAAAGTCGTTGGAAATCATTTACTTACATTTCCGGTTTACATTTTCATGGAAAGACCCATATGTGCGTACATACATACGTATCATTCTTGGTATGTATGTATGTAGCTTCAGAATATTCAAACGCTTACAATTCTACATACATATGTACGTGCATACCCAACAAGCATTTCAGTAAACGTTTTTAAAAATAACTTAAATTAAGTTTGCTATAATAAGCGTTAAATAAGCATTTTTAATATTAAGCTTATTAAAAGTTTTTTCAAATAAACCTGTAATAAGTATTGAGAGCGAATGTTTATAAATAACTTAAACTTATAAATGAAATGTAAATGTCAACGACATGAAGTAGTAAATAACTATAAAATTTTTTCAATCGTAAGTGACGTGTTTACGTTTTTTTAAATAT
>NW_016160655.1:33368-61201 GCF_001687245.7 Rhagoletis zephyria | reverse complement strand
ATGCGAGCAGAATTGAGTTCAATACTTGAACTGTGTAAAAGCAGTCTAAGTTTAGTGCAAGAAAAACGCTAATCCACTCCACAGACAACCTAAACTTTCTCCTTCGTTAAACTGTAATTAAAAAAAAATCCAGATTAAACCGATAACTTTCCGGTGTTCACCCTAGTAACTCGACTATTTTTGTGAAGAGAAGAAAAGTCGATTGCCAAAGTAAAACAGTGTTCACATGAAGCGATTTTCCAGGCAATTTCAGAGGCGATTATATGCTTTCAAGTCATTGGCGCGTATTCATAGTTCAGCCACTAAGTCGAAACTAATAATGTTGCAACTTAAATTTAAGTACCAACTTAAAATTCACTTTTATTCATAGCCCCATTTCAGACTTCTACTAAGTAGTTTTAACTTAGTTTTACGATATTGCAAAACGAGTGTGAAAATTTATCGATTTTTCTTTACGATATTTTGTAAAAATGACATTTTTATTAAATAATGTCAAGTTTGATTATCCGTTTATTTTTAAATACATTCATTGCATGTTTATGCAAAAGAATAAGGTATAAGTTTGTTGTTAATTGTGTGAAATAGCCAGAGCTACCGTAATGATGTGAAGTCGATGTTTATCGAAAGCATACTGTGAAACATACAAACACATATCTAAATGTTATGCACCAATTTTCTCTAAAAGAAAAGTTTGAAATTGACTTATTATTTGAGCATTTATATGTGTAAATCATTCCAATTACAAAATTGTGATGTAGCCTTATTCGAATTGAAATACGCATTTAATTTAATCTTCCGATTCAAATGGATCGCTCTTTGTAAATTTCAATTGGATATCATTCAATATTATCAAAATCGCGCTCTTGCCAGCTTAATTTTTAAAAATTTCGTAATTTTTTCATTAATTTAATGAAATACTTTTTTATAGTTACGACTTAATTGCAGATGCAGCCGAAACTAAATGTTGGTACTTAGCCAGAAAAGTCTAAACTAAGGCTTTCTGCACATTGGCCGTCCAATCATACTTACTTCATCGTCACAATCATTATGCAATGATTACATGACGGCTACATTTTCGCACACTCGGTCATGATATTTCAATTCATTTCGCGTCTGAAAATTTACTTGGAGCAGGTATTTTCTGTTTTTCTGGTTGATATGTTCGCAAAATATTTACAAAAACCCGCAATTTTTAAAATATGGACAGTGCTGCAACAATTCTAGACATAATTTTTCAGTAATATCTCTTCTTTTCTTTTCCTAAAATTTATTTTGTGCATGCACACAGAGACTTTTTACAATTTTTTGTAGTTAAACGCTCACGTTTATTGAATTTTATTGCAATTATCCACATTTTAACAATTTCGAGAGATTTTGTGCCAAAGACACTAATTTTTATGCAATTTTAATGCAAATATTAACTTTTTCACTAATTTTTTTTAGTTTTCCCCATAAAATGTAAACAAACAATGCGTGCACAACGACTGGCAAACGACAGTGCCATACTTATCCGTTCTTGCATCTTCTACGATTTGCCGTTAACTAGCCGATAACAAGTGTGCAGATCTCCTTTGAAAGGGTACTGTTTGCATTTTTGTACGCCGCCTACGCAAAAAGCAAGAATGACAGAATATAGAATGTTCGCTGCACCGTGCGCAGAAAGCTGCTCTTTGCAAAACCTGTTCAGCCCCTCTTCTTCGGCAACAGGAATAGGAGTGGTGAGGGTTATAATCCTTTTGGAAAAAATCAAAATTTCCCCAATTTTCAAACAGCTCCCAAGTGGTCTGTAGGGATGGTGAGGGGGGAGGGATGACTTTTCATAAAGCGTCGTCCATCCTCTTTCGGGTAAGGTGGGTTTGGGGGGCCACGCCCTCAACCCTCTGCCACCACTACAAAATCATTGTACAAATAAGCAAACATTTCCCCTTTGAAATGCATGTGCTCGGCTCAAAAATTCAGGGCGAGACGATAACGCAACTATGATTGGACGACAAGCNAGAGTGGTGAGGGTTATAATCCTTTTGGAAAAAATCAAAATTTCCCCAATTTTCAAACAGCTCCCAAGTGTTCTGTAGGGATGGTGAGGGGGGAGGGATGACTTTTCATAAAGCGTCGTCCATCCTCTTTCGGGTAAGGTGGGTTTGGGGGGCCACGCCGTCAACCCTCTGCCACCACTACAAAATCATTGTACAAATAAGCAAACATTTCCCCTTTGAAATGCATGTGCTCGGCTCAAAAATTCAGGGCGAGACGATAACGCAACTATGATTGGACGACAAGCGTGCAAGTGTGCAGATAGCCTAAATCGTCATTAGTGACGATGTCACCAGTGACCATTTTCGCTACTGGGTTGTTCGACTTTTAGGGCCGATTGTTCAATGTCTGGTTATCACTACTTGCCGGTTAAACATCATTATCGAGCCTTTTAAATATCTAACGACATCATTATTACCTTATGTTTTGTTATTAGATAACATAACTCATTAATGCACATACCTCTTCCAATCTGCTTTTAAGCATTAAATTCATTAGTTTTACATAAACCGATAAAATGGATATTGGTCTATAGTTTTGAATACCGATTGAGTCACGACCTTTTTTTATTTTACGCTATTCCGCTACAATCGTATTACTTAACCAACACGTATTGAATGCCCCAATCAAATTCTCCAAGTTGGATTTAGAGTTTTTTGATCATGTCGCATTTTACACCGTCCAGTCCCGCAGCAGTTGCTTTATTTTTCTTTAAAAGTACTCTTCAATTTTGAAAGGTGTAATGTTTTCAACATATGTTTGCACATAATTGCAGATTGGAGTGTCCGAGGGTATTTATTCTTTCAAATATACCAAAAATTCAATGTTTTTAGATGGGTCCCAAGGCTGGCGTTTATTTGGACTGTTGGTTTAAATTTGCCTTGCAAAATATTTTACATTTCCTCAAGGTATGAATAGGTAATAGAACTAACGTGCCTTGCTTCTTCTCATTTCCAAAACTTGTATCTCTAATTCCGCCGTAACGTCTTTTAATAAACAGCTTCATGCCAAAGAAATTAAAGTAATAATACAAATCAATAAATCGCAACCGAGACCCTAATCGGTTTTGGTTATTTTATTGACTATGGACTTAAATATGCTCGCAGTATTTGATTCTGGCAATTCAGTAAGCACGGAACGTGTTGTGCCAACTAATACATTTAAGCGTGGATCAATTGGTAATGTGCCTAGATGTGGTACGCCAGCTCTTTTCGCTAATTCGACGCCACCATCGGATGAGAATATATTTGTACAATTGCTGCAATGTGGACACACAAACCTAAAGTATATGCAAATTTATCAAATAATTATTTTTCTTCGTGTTACGGCTAATACAATTAACCAAATGGTATATGCATGAACATACCCGCTCATATTTTCCACAATACCCAATACATTTACACCGGTTTTTCGGCAAAATGTTAGCTCCTTACGCACGTCATCTAACGCAACTCCTTGTGGGGTGGTTACCATAATAGCGCCTTCGCATTTCACATCACGCATACATTCCATCACTGTTATGTGTTCATCTGAAGTGCCAGGCGGTGTATCAATCACCAAGTAATCCAATTCATCCCATTTTACATCAGTTAAAAATTGTCGTATCATCATTGTCTTCTTGGGTCCACGCCAAATAACTGGATCATTACGATTTTTTAGCAGGAATCCAATAGACATAACCGCGAGCATTTTATCTTCATCTGTGTAGATGGGCACCCAACCTTCATCACATTGGTAAACATCGCTATTTTCCAAACCAAGCAAATAAGGTACACTCGGGCCGCATAAATCAATGTCCAATAGACCCACCTGTAGGGGTAGATACGTTTTACGATTGGAGGAGAATATTATTTCTACTGTACCTTAAATCCGCTTTCCCGCAGTGCTAGTGCCAATTGCGTGCTAACTGTAGATTTACCAACACCGCCTTTCCCAGACAAAACTAATATAACATGCTTCACTTTGTCCAACATTTCAGAAATTACAGAAAATATTTTAAAATTATGCCTGCAAAAAAGAAGCGAATTTTGCCACAAAAATTATCACAATTGAACAATGCGCTGTAAAAAAAGTCCAAAATTGCAGAATCAGCTGTAGCGAATGAGAAGAAAATAAGGAAACTATAAGAAAGGAAAGAGGAATGTCATCCCGAAAAAATCGAAAAATCGCATGAAACCTTGGAAAATGCGTGTTTATAACGGATTAAATATAATTGGATATTTCGATAATTTGCATTGAGAAAGTAAAATCATCTAATGTATGCTATTAAAAATAATTATTAGTTCGTTTTGACGTGTATCTTTTCCTAAGGGTACAAAAAGCGATCGATCAAAACAAAACGCAAGAAAGGTGTTTCGCAAAATTAATAAAAACAAAAGTTTTGGCAAAACTCGTTTTTATAAGATCCTTTTATTTAAGAAATAGAAATATGTATTTTGGTAATCACAAGCCCCTAAAAATGACGAAACCATCCGCGCAACAACAGAGTTCATTTTCAAAACAACAGAAGAAATATATTTGCATAAATTGTGGGCATCCAATAGCGGAACTGTATAGGAAATATACAAATACCGCGATCAAAACAAGTCATTGTGTACGTAAAATTTTANACTTGGCAAAACTCGTTTTTATAAGATCCTTTTATTTAAGAAATAGAAATATGTATTTTAGTAATCACAAGCCCGTAAAAATGACGAAATCATCCGCGCAACAACAGAGTTCATTTTCAAAACAACAGAAGAAATATATTTGCATAAATTGTGGGCATCCAATAGCGGAACTGTATAGGCAATATACAAATACCGCGATCAAAACAAGTCATTGTGTACGTAAAATTTTAAACTTTAATACTTTTCGATATCTCTGTATGTATTACTCTCAACCTTAGGAAAAATGTCACAAAGTAGCGGACAAGTACATCGAGTTTGACCCGATAATAATCTTGGTGGATGCAATGCTGCTATCACAGGAGTCTTACCGCCACATGCTGCATAACCGGAATTTTAAGGTAGAAACTGAAAAGATGAATGAATTTTGTATTATTAAAAGAACCCTGCTTTACATATAACTACAGCTAAATTGGAAATTGTCCCTTGTGCTGTTATTGCTCGAATCGTTTGCACTATGGAGACAAAAGGGAATCGTCAGCTTACAAAAAGATGTGTTGCAACATGAAATCATTAGTGAGAAGGGTTTCTATATTTGCTGCTTACAAAATATGATAGGTAATGTTATAATTCGGTGCTCCTCTGCAATAACGACACATCCCTAAACCCTTACTAGAGACGTGATGCGCTTAAAAGTAGTAAGGGTTTTGAGTTGTGTCCTTATTGGAGAGGACCATCCATATGCGGATAGAAATGCATATGAATATTTTTGTAAAAGTAGAGTAGTTCATGGTCCAACGCAACTAAGCGGTCTGGTGATGTACCTACCTTAAAAAGATCATGTACTACTCTATTGAATTTTTATGCATATTAAAGAATATAAAAAATGAGTACCCTACTCATGTAATTTTCTTTCATTCACAACTTCTCTTCTCTTTAGATTACGTTATTATCACACTAATTTTGTTGATTGTAGCCTGTGTACAGCGTCCAGCACTAATTTCGTGTACAGGCATTAACAAATTCGCTGTAATTCTACTAAAAGCGATCACTATAGCAAATTTATCAAAAATGTTTCTTCTACCACTTATTGTATGGCGGGAAAATACTACAGATCTGGGCGCTAATATACATCAGTTACTCGTGCTGGGCCATCATCTATTAGCTTTGGTGTATATTTATGCTATAGTAGGATCTTTTAAAAAATTACAAGCTTTTTTGATCATATTACCGGCTTTTGTAGTAAAAGAATATATTAAGAGCAATATTTCAGTTTACTTGGAATACTACTTTTGAATAAAATTAGTGTTGAACAAAAATAGGAAAATATTTGTTTTTCGACTACAATTAAGTAAAAACATGTACGGCGTACTGCAACTTTTTTTCAATTTACCATATTTCAACTCACCAATTTCTGGTCATACATACATCAATATGCAGGCAACATCTGTCATTATATGTACGTATTCTATATTTACATTTATTCCTAAAATCTCATCAACATTATAGGTATAAAAAAGATTGTAAAACGACAGCCTACCAATACTGCAAAGCTCGAAAGAATAATCACCCTCATTGCGAGAGTCGTTTCGAATGCAAGTCGTTTTTCGGGTGTCGAATCGTATCGAAAATGTCACGTCATTGCCTAAAGTTTCCACTCGACTAGTGTATTAAACGCAGCACTATAGAGTTTTCGACGATTTTCGTGGTTTACTTATTCCGGCACGACAGTAGACAATGCCAATGTTGTCGAGTCGCACAATTTAGCCTAATTTACGACTTACGCAATGAGGCTGAATATATTTATGAAGTGGAATTTATGTTGCGCTAATCATTTAAACAGCGCTTATAAAAAGTCGTTTTTTAATAAGTATGTATTTAAACACTGATGTTCATATATTCTCTAAAGTTTTTTTCAAACTTTATTCTAATTATTTTCTTACATGCGCATTTTACTAGCATAAATATTTATATAATTGTTATTTTTTTGTTTGAACCGGAAAGGCAGTAATATGTTATTGGCTTGTCTATAAAATAATCTTCAAAATAAAGAGTTAAAAGCGAAGCCAATCAAACGCGGAGAACAATTTTAGACATCGAAACAACAGCATTGAATATTTGGCTTAATAATGCAACAAATTTAAGGTACCATCCCCCTAATATTCACCCGCTGCAAAAAAACGAATTGTCATACAAAAATTAAATGTATTACATAAAAGTAATTTATTTCCTTTTACATAATTGCGTAATTAAAAATGTTTGTTTATTTATATATGTATGTCTAAAGTTTAGACTAAACACAAGAATGCATATAGTATGTACATATGTACATACATACTGACATACGCAATTGTCTCTTAAGATTGTTATTTTTACTGTACTGTATGAATGTATTTAGGGTTTGCTAGTCCTTTTTGATTTATTTACTATGATTTTATATAATATTTTCGCTTGGGTGCAGGAAATCGTATCTAATCATTTAATACATACTTAAGCTGTTGGTTATCTAAGCTTGGTATATTTTTTCAACAACGGCTGTGTGCTTTTCTTGCTTATATGTATGTTTATATGGATTCTATCTGTATAACTATTTGCCATTTTTCTCTGATGCGCGTATGTATTTAGTTTTTGTATACGCTTATTAAATTTTCATACATATATATATATGTACATACATATGTATGTATTGGCTTAAGATCATTACTAATGCTATAATTATTGTAAAAAAAAAACTAAAAAAGGGGAAATAGCACAGTCGAATGCGTGGCGCACAAAAGTAAGGATTATACACATTTCGTGAGTGAATTGCTTGACAAATTGGTTACACTCTTGTTTAAAAAATCTGTTATTTCTGCATCAGTAAAAAATTAAAACGAGATATTATTTACAATTATTTAAAAAACGGCACATCAGTAGCATTGTTATAATTTAGCATGTGAGCTAAGGTAACGGTGCAACGTAAATTGATATTTTTCAATATTTATTCGCCGATACTATTTTTGTATGCCGTGTTTTGAGTTAAAAAGTATTCAAATTCGAAAGTAATCAAAAAATAACAATTAGATAAATCAGTTAAAAATAAAATTTGCATTAAAAATCGAAACAAGGCTTTGTATTGCATGTGGAGTGTTGGTGTTTTTCTTGTTTTAAAACATTTTTTGATTTTATTCAAAAAAAAGTAATCAGGCAAATAATGCAATTCACAAATTCAGTTTTTAAGGCAGGTTATGCATTCCGAAAGAAAGTAGAAATAAAACTCGGCAAGTGAGATGCAGAATGCTAAATGTTGAATTCAAGATGACTTTTGTTAAAATTCAAACGCAAGTGAATTGCAGAACCTGCCGGAATTTTTTATTTTTCGTGCGTATGCAAATGTGAAGTATATTACAAGCAGTCACTTAATTTATCATTAGCACACAAATGACGATTTATTATATATAGTAGTTTGGTTTTCTTCTTCAAAACATAACATTTTTTAAAACACTTTTAGACTACATGTCCCAGTATATGCGCGCCACTGCAAAGCCCCTTTTCTCCCACTGCAGTGCTCAATTATTAATATTGTTACTATAATTAACGCTTATCTTATACGTTACATATAAACCTTCGTTTTAATTGCTACAATTAATTTTTTCTTAATGTTTGCTTCTGTATCCAGCCGTTTATTTTTTCATCAATTACATATTTTTTTTTTTGCTGTATTTTTTGGTTTATTTTTCAAACTAATTTATTGTTGTGGCGTGATTCTTTATATTTTTTCGTTAATAATTATTGTTGGTATTCATTTAACATATTTGTATCTCTATGTTCATGATTTTTATGTTGCCTTTACATGTATGTAGATAGTTAGGATTTAAAAAGAAAATTGGACTATTTTATTGCTGCTGTGCTTGCACGCTTACATTCTAATCCCACAAAAACTGCTGCTTCTTTCGTCGAATTACACTTTCGAACTAGATTTCGAAAAGTGTATCGCGTTGTTGGTATTAATTACAACACTGTCCTGTACATGAATACTTTATGCTTGCTGTTGCTGTTTCTTTCTTTAGCTCCTTAACAAATATTTTCTTTGCCTTCCATTCAGCTCTACAGCATATTTTTGTTGTTGTTTGTCGATTGTAATTGTTGGTACTATTGTAATATTGGTATTGTAGTTTTTTTGTGTTTATCTACTTGGTTATGGCGACAACAACGGTGTGCTCCTCTATTGGTTATCGCTGTTATGACGTCTATATATGCATTTGTTTGTGTTGAATTACGATGTCATGTTCCACGACGATGATGATGAACAAGATGAACAGTCATCACTCTCGGGTGTTGCATTGGCACTGTGTGATTTTGGGCCCCAAATGCGTACTGTGGCATCATCACTGGCCGATGCCAAAAGGGACGGATACACAGGATTCCAGGAAACACAATTCACTGTTTTTGTGTGACCAGCCAGCTTGCCCAATGGCTCTTCACGTCGTATATGCCAAATACATACCAATTTATCCTCACTACCGCTCGCCACAAAACTCTCATTTACACCGCCAAAGCATGAGTGTATGGCAAATTTGCTCTGACGAATTCCTTGAAACCGACGTACCAGGCACTTGTCCTCCAAATCCCATAGATGCAAGCCTTGGCTAGAAATATTGAGCAGTGCCAAACGATCTGCAGAGTTTACCGTAAAAGTCATGATC
Source organism: Rhagoletis zephyria (assembly GCF_001687245.7). NCBI lineage: Eukaryota > Metazoa > Arthropoda > Insecta > Diptera > Tephritidae > Rhagoletis > Rhagoletis zephyria. Next base: position 51,876 of record NW_016160655.1, on the reverse strand, counting down.
GGGTGCGGTTCTTTGAGTATGTCGAAATCTGTACCCGGATCTTCAAAATTATAGCTGTAAAAAGAAGGGAGAGCAAACTAATTAATATTACTTGAAGAAAGATTCGAACGAAGCTTGAATCATTTTTTTAATTTGGTTTCTTTACAATATTTAAATACGATAAGGATACATGCACCACTCAAGGCTGAAANTCAAACTAATTAATATTACTTGAAGAAAGATTCGAACGAAGCTTGAATCATTTTTTTAATTTGGTTTCTTTTACAATATTTAAATACGATAAGGATACATGCACCACTCAAGGCTGAAAAGTGTACACTACTACTAACCCTCTGATACGATAATGACTATCGGATGCTATTATAGTCTTATTGTCTGCGCGGTAGGCCACGCTATTGATGCGCACCCCTTCCCACGTATTGAGAATCGTTCCACTCAGGTCGCACAAATAGAATTGTCCCTTTTGACCACCGCAAACGAAGCGTGTACCATCGCGATTGAAAGCACCACACGATAGACTGTCATCCACCGACTGAGACATCTTTAACACCAGCTTGCCATCTTCTACATTCCATATACAAATTTCGGGTGTATCATCGGGTCCACCCACTAATAAGAGTTTCGAATCGGGACTCCAGCTAACAAAAGCCACACTTATATTCGATTGACCTTCGAGTATGCGACGATGCTTTAATGTCAACTTATATGGATCTACATCCCATATAATGACTGTGGAATCTTTGCTGCCAGTAGCAAGTTTCAAGCCATCTGGCGAGAATTTACAATACCAAACTTCATCGCAGTGATCGGTGAGTACCTGTATGGTCTGCATGGGAAAGCCATCGGTATCGCAGGTGTGATCACTGAGCAATGATACACTCTGTAGATTTGTTTTAAAGGCCATATCGTGGAAATCGCAATGTTTCGATTGCAATTCAACTGCTTGTTGTAGTAGGTGGCGTAAACGGCGTGGTGGCATCATAACCGATGGTGGTAGGAATGCTTGCAGTCGGTCCATGACCACAGCACGTGATAATATACCTTTGCCTTCCCATTTGGCGCGTTGATAGAGATCGTGATTATTCGAACACATCATATATGAGGAAAGTTGATGGACGCGAGACGTGTTGTGCTGTAACGGTGTTAGCTCATTGCGCAACACATGTAAGGCATCCAATGGACAACCATCGTCCAAAAATTCCAAGTACTTTTGCTCTAATAATAAAAATTTCATTTCGATGATAGTCGACGGTTTGCCATTATCAATGAGTGGTTCAAGCTCCTGTAGAGAAAAAAATATGGGCAAACAATAAATTATAATTCGAGATTAGGAAGATAAGAGGTTTTCATAAATTTAAAACCGGCAATGTTGTTGTAACAGGATAAAAATTACGCAAAAGCCTTGTGGAATGCAGCAAAAGTGACTGCCTTGGACAAATATAATAATAATAAATAAATATAAATATACACAATGATGGTCATATAATTAATTTTTCTATTATTTAATATTTATCAAAAAAATAAATAATTTTTCTAGAACTTCTGGTTTAAAAAAATGGCTCCGTGGTCAAAGATTTTCTAACGAAGAAGAAATGATGTCGGCAGTTAATGGCTATTTTGGGGAGCAAGACAGTTCTTATTATAAAAGAGGTATCGAACTTATTTAGCATCGCTGGAAAAAGTGTATAGAGCTGAAAGCATATTATGTTGAAAAATAAATATACTTATTCCCAAAATTTTTGTTTTTTCTTTGTCAGGTCGGGTACTTCTGGGACCGCGCCCGTACATTAAATTTTAATATCTTAAGCGCTTCTGTAATAGGGGCTGCAGCGCTAATTGCTACTAAGTTCGCAAGACCGTAATATTTTTTGATGGACTTCCTTTGCCCTTAAGTAGTAGCACTAAAGGCTATATTTTGTATCTGTCTTAACATTTTCATGTAGCAAACTCTACAATTTTTTGCCACTTTTCTTGCGGTCCCGGCTTTCCGCAGTAAATCATTATTTACATTTATGCTTCCTGATTAACCATAGCCCTTTTGACTAAATTACAATACATCTGCCTTCCAACTAAGTAAAAGATAACTGTAAAATGCAAAACTGAGAGTGAGTGCAAAACTGTAACATTTCGTCCCGTTTCTGCCTTAACCACATATCTACAATGTTTGGGAAAACTAATATTAGGTTCGTTCGCGTAGCTGTTAATTGTTCATGTTTAACCAAAACTTACAGGTTTTTGCGTTCGCGTACGCAAAAAACTTGCAAAGTAGGGGAAATTGAGAGAGCAAAGTGACATTTCATTTTGAGGGGAAGCTGTTAGTTTCTGTTGGAAAAATTTTTGCCAACAGCAATTTGCCAACAGGGAAACAGCTGATCAAAAACAGCTGGTTGGCATTTACGCAAATCACAAAATTGAATTTGATGGTTTGGAAGTTAAAAATTACAAAATGCGACTAATTAAACTTGTAAGAAGTAAGTAGTTATTTGTTTAATCAATAAACTGTGCCAGGATGCCACTTTGTAATGAGTTTTCGTACGTTTTAAATTTTACACTTTTGAATGTAAACAAAAATTATATCAGCTGTTCGTCTAACTTGCAAGTTTCTGCAAATTTTCTGTTCGCGTACTATTTTGGATATTTCTCTCTTGTGAGCGAACAGATGACATTTCGCCGGAATTTGGCAGTTGGTTGGTTTCTGTTGGGAGATTTTAAACGAACGCACCTATTACCACTTATAACAGCTGTTTAAGCATCACACTATTTGAAAATAGAACAAAGACTTAATGAGGGTGCTCACTGAGGGTACTGTTAGAGGAACCAGAAATATTAAGTAAAAACTGCGTTTATTGTATCCTAGGGGAAGAAATTAAGCATTTTTTCTTACACTCTAAAATACCTCTATTGCAGATACGAGGTTAAGGCAGAAATTTGACGATTTGCCTTAATTTCCATTTCTGTCTGCTGGTTTTATTATTGTTGTTGGATTGACTTCAAATCGTTAACTATGTTACAGTTTTGCTCGCCACTGTATGTACATATTAGGTTCTTTCCCGTACGCAACGCGGGACCCCGCTGGAGTCAATGCGACAAAAAAAATCTAAAAAAGGAACGGTAATTTGTAGCCACTTGAAATTTGCACATTATCAGACTAAAATTGAAGGGCCCAAAAAACTGTGTACTCAAAAAATTTCTAACACTTCCGAGCAAAAAGTTTGAAATTTTGGTGAACATTTGTTGCACTTTTTTGTAGTTTTACAACATATAATGTACATATATTCAAGGTTAGGTGTTGGCGATATTTTTTCCACTTAACTTATTAATATTTAATACATCTTTTTCAATTTAGTGGGCTCGTCGATTCGCCATTAACAGTCAAAAATGAGGAATAAACACAGGCATTCAAACTTACGATTATCTAGCATTATAAAGATTTACTGATAACGTAGTAGTGATAGTTTGTGCATAGTGATTTCACTAACGTACATACATATGTTTGTATAATTACCTACCGACTAAAGTAGTATCGATTTTGAGTATTAGATGAAAAAAAAATTAATGTTAATATTTTGAGCCTCTATAGAGGAATCTGAACTTTGCCCCCTGTGCGACACGCCTTACCCGTCTCCAATCGGGACCAAAATTAATATGTGATATCTTTGACTATAGTACCCAACAAACATTTAGATTAGATAACGATTAGAAACTGATTCGAATTTTAAAATATCGCTCTCTAAGATGGAAGGTTAGAAGACGATTAGATAAACTATCGAGAATTATAGCATTCTCTAAAAAAGGGGGGCTTAGTTCTCGATATCGAGAAAAGGGTTAGATATCTAATCGTAATCTAACGTCGAATTCTAATTGGTTTCTAATGTCTAATGTTTTTCTCATCATTCTCTAATCGAATTCTAACATACATACATACATAGTTCTCCAATCTTCGAGAAACATTAGAGAACTACATTAGAATTGTACTGTAAAACGAAATGTTTCTCTAACGGTAGATACGGTGTCTGCTGAGTAGTATCGACGTGGGGTTGAGGCTTAGGAAATCTGATGTAAAAATTTGCTTTCTACATTTAAAGAAGGTTTTGAAGGTTTGGAAGCCTGTGTTTATTCCTCATTTTTGAGTGTTAATGGCGAATCGACGAGCCCACTAAATTGAAAAAGATGTATTAAATATTAAAGAGTTAAGTGGAAAAAATATCGCTAAAACCTATCCTTGAATATATGTACATACGGTATCGGTCATATCTATAGCACGCCATTTCAAAGTGAAATTGTTAGCCACTATTAATGATTTATTTGTTTTTAAGAATTTTCAATTAAAATGTAGTTCATTCTCAGACAAACCCCATATAAACCCAAGTTTAAAATTTGTAGAAAACTACAAAAAAGTGCAACCAATTTTCACCTCCAATACAAACCGAATTTTTCACCCTGCATATCTCTGGAAGTGTTCGTGGTATAGTACTGAAACTTGGTTTGGAAATATATGAAATCAAGCATATGGTCATGGAGAAAAATTGGGGCTATTTTATAAGAGGGCGTGGCGCCTTTCAAACGCACTGAAGCTATTACGTATCTTTGTATGCATATACCCTTGTCCTAGGTTATTTAAAATGGCAATGGAAATATGCCTTCTGACAACCACCAAACCGTAATATTAGAAGATAAATGCGTTACTTAAAATCACGAACGTGAACTGTTGGTAAAAATGTTGGGCCAAAATTCGCCGGGTCTGCTTGTTTTTTTTTATAAAAGACCAGCGCATTATGTAACAAGCACCATATAAATCCACATTATAAACTCTGTTCAAAAATTACAATAAGTTAATAGTAAAAACCAGGGACGTGAACCGGATGAAAAATTTGGTCGGTTCGGTTCATCAAAGCGGTTTTTTTGATCTTTGAACCGGGGTTTCGGTTCGGTTTAACGGTTCGAAAAACAAAAAAAAATAAATAAATAACGCACAAGTTTAAGTGTCAAGTGTCAAGTGCAACAACGTGCAAGGTTGAGGGTCAAGTGTCTGTCAAATGAGATGGGTTGCCTTTATATTTGATATTGTCACATGGTAAACACACATGGTAGGTATTACCATGTTTAAAAAAAGGAAAAAAGTGGGAACATTTATCTATTGAATATTGGTTGAAACGAACCTTTAAACCGGATCAAACATTTGTGGAAAATTTCGGTTCGGTTAATAATTAGAAGAAAACGGCTTTCCGGTTCAAAACCGGTTCGGATCAAACCCGGTTCACGTCCCTGGTAAAAACATTTATTTTTAAAGTAGGCTTTCTAAATATGAACGAAATCGGACCATAAATACTGGTTTACCAAATATATCGACTCGTGCACAGTTTTATAGCCCATTAAATTTTAGTAGGTTGAAGTGCAAATTTCCAGACGCTAGAAAATCGCGTTGATTTTGAATATATTTTTTTTTTGGCTGACGGTGTTGTGCATTTTCTTCCACATAAAGTCTGCTCGATATTACTCAAATTTTATTTTTATGTAGTAGAAAACGCCTAGCAGCGTCAGAAAAAAATAAATAAAAATCAGCGCGATTTGTTAGCGTCTTAAAATTTGCACTTTACCCTACTAAAATTTTATGGGCATACCCAAACTTTTTCTAAGAATGCTGAATAAAAAAAGTTTGAAATTTTTGGGTGATCTGGTAAAATTTGATGAAGTTTTATAATTTTTGACTTATTTTGAAATGTGGATTTATATGGTGCTTGTTATAAATACGCTAGACTTTTATAAAAAATATTAATATTATCGTATAAATAAAAGAAACTGGTCAAAATAAAAAGTTTCTATTATTTCTTCCACCACTGTATGTATACATATATTAAACATTTCACTGATTTCTTATAAGAAAGGGTCTGACGTTGACTAAAGCGAGACAGAAGGATGAATGAGCAAAATTGCTTCTTGAGAGCGCAATACCGACAAATCTTTCAAGGTTTATGGCCCCAAATCATTATATTTCCTTTTGTTACACATTTATATGCGATTTTATTTTTTTTTTTATTTTTTGAATAATTAACAGCTGCGGAAAATTTAGACTTTAATTGTTTTAAAAAATAATTAAAAGATGCCCTATGCCATGCATGAAATGGTAGAACAAACACGAACATGTCAACTGCTGATTTCAATTGAAATGAAATGACGGTAATTGAAACTTTTTAAAGACAATATGCATTCTTTCTATTCATGCAACGTGTACTTACAAACATAGTGAAAAAATATAAAGTGTGCCAGATAGCAATGGCATTCTATTCCGGTACTCTTATTTCACAATTTATTATCATAAAATCTTTGATTTGACTTTCACGTTAACCCTTTTGAGTGATGATGTATTTTTTTTGATTTGAATAAAAAACTAAAGAAAAAATGCTTGCCGTTTGTGCAAAGCACACATAGCGTTGTAGTATTAATGTTTTCAGTCCGGAAGGTTGAGGATCCAAGCCGAAATTGGACATATGTAGGTATGCAACAAAACCAAGTGTTAACGCCACATTTGAAAAAGCGAGCACCAGAAATGAAAGAAAAAATAATAACAAAATCACATTTTGCTTTCAAATATGAAGACGTCAGTTACCTGATACACTTTATATTATTTCACTATGCTTACAAACATGATAAAAATATAGCAAGGTAAAACCGTTCTCTCAATTCGTCGGCCATGATTTTTTTTTTTGAAGTTTGCCAACATTTTAAAATCATATAAAATTGAGAGTAAAAAAAAGGAATTGTTCAAGGTTTTTGTTGTTTGCGATTTAAAATGAGAATGTGTGTGTGAGTTTGTTTATAAAATTTTAAATTTAAATTGCTTGCAAACGTCAAGAATTTGAAAAATTCCTCTCAGCGGTTCTACCTTCCTATTTTTTTATCATGCTTACAAATACATATCGGGCCCTATTGCGAGTGTCGACTGGCAGTAGAATAGAAATTTGTCGATCGAGTCGATCATCTTTTATTTTGCTATTGTGTAACTTGATCGATGAAAATTTGCGCTATTGTGAATGGCTGACTGAATTGTAAACAGCTGTTTCTTTGTTTACATTTGTTTCTTTAGTGGTTCATTTACATCATTTTTAAAGTGATTGCTTTTATTACAAAATTTAAAAAATGGACTTAGTTGAAATATGGTTTAGTGATGAAGGAAGTTGATGTGGAAGCTATTAGATTAGTAGAGTTGGCTAAAGCAAGGAGGGAATTGCGAGATTCGTCGGATCCCTTGGAGTTGGAAGATGAAGTGTATGTACATATGTATGTAAATTTTATGAATAGAAGTTGCATTCCCGATGCTTCACGTTTTTTAGGTTTTACAGGATTTGCAGGAAACGCTGTTTTCCTCATTAATAAACTTTATGGAAGTTTAAGAAATAGTGGTTTAGTTATTTGTATAATGATGTTGGGTATTTGTGTCCAAACGCGTGACCCGATTTTAAAAACTTTAACATACACGTGTAGTGAAAGAATCAAACTTTGATTTAAAATATAGATTTCAAATTTCCGAGCACTAGTTAATTAATAAATTATGCAGTTTTTTTTAACTTTGCTGTTGATTCTGCGCAAAAACACTGTGGATATATCTTTCACAATAGAAGCGGAGCATCCTCCCCTACTCTTTCCGGAAATTCCTTTGCATATGTCCTCACTCCCCTGCATCAAAACAACCAACCGCGCAACTTGCATTTTGTTGCTTAAAATTTTTTACCTGTAATTCAGACACATACATACATATGTATATTTCACAATTTTTTACAACTTCTAGTTCAATTGACTTACTTTTTATGCATTATAGTACCACTTTCTTACGTAAATTTTATAAACGCAAACTCCAACGACTGAAAAACAGCAATAGAAGGATGAGCGATTAAAAAGTATTCACAGTCGCTAATTGAGCGACTAAGCGACACTCGCAATAGAATCGTTAATCGATAATCGCTTAATAGTCGTTTATCTACTGCCAGTCGACATTCGCAATAGGGGTGATCGTTGCCTGGGTAAAAGATTGTCGTGTGTTAATTTCGGTAGGTTGTGGGAAATCGCGATTGAAGTTTGGAATACAATTTCTCAAAATCGCGAGGATAGATTTTCTCCAAAATGTCTCTGAAAATGTTACTAGTTAACAAAATTCTTAACTTATGTAATTTTTAACGTTTATTGTTAATTAGTTTTGAGTTTAGTAAAATTTTGTCGTAAGCGCCATTTGTCCANGTTATTTAGTTATTTGTATAATGATGTTGGGTATTTGTGTCCAAACGCGTGACCCGATTTTAAAAACTTTAACATACACGTGTAGTGAAAGAATCAAACTTTGATTTAAAATAAAGATTTNATTGTCGTGTGTTAATTTCGGTAGGTTGTGGGAAATCGCGATTGAAGTTTGGAATACAATTTCTCAAAATCGCGAGGATAGATTTTCTCCAAAATGTCTCTGAAAATGTTACTAGTTAACAAAATTCTTAACTTATGTAATTTTTAACGTTTATTGTTAATTAGTTTTGAGTTTAGTAAAATTTTGTCGTAAGCGCCATTTGTCCACAATTTGGCAGCCACTTTGTATGAAATACGACAAAATGTGATCAAAATTTCTACTAAATTAACGACACTTTTTACTCAATATCTCAGAAACTAAAGAAGATATACAAAAATGGAGAACACCATTTCTAAGATATGGATTAGTTTAATATGACTGCATCACTAACTAAATTTTTACTTAATTATCGAAAAAATTGTAGTCAATATCTCGAAAACTAGAGGAGATATCTAAAAACGGATAACACCAATCGAAAGACCTTATTCCAAGATATATAACTGCATCTAGAATTAAAAATAGTCAAAATTGCGCTTACGACAATCGTTTACCCAGGCGACGATATATATATGTATGTACATACGCATATACTATGACCCTGCAAAGAATGAAATGTATGTACATTAGACTGCATCACCAAAAAAAGTTGCGGTTTTTCCGGCGGGATTACAAAACTTAGTATATTTTAAGACTTCTACCAAAATATTTCGGAAAAATATTAAGATTTAAGTGAGCTGGACCGGTTTGAAAATACCTCTAAAAATAGAGTTTTTTATGAATAAAAATAGTTTCTTAAAGGATTTTTTGGAAAAAATCCCCTCAGATGACAAAACAGTTTAAGCTTAAAAAATCTGCATACAAATATTAAAAAATTTTATCAACGGAATCATAATAATGAGATTTTTGATGCTGTTTTTTAACTTTTTTCAACGATTTGTGAAAGAAAAACCGATATAGACTTTTGAGGCATCAGTCGAAAGGTATTTTCTCACCCTTTGTACTTCTTTGCAAAAAAACTCATTCACGTCCCAATATTTTCTTTATCAAATAGCAACACATCTTAATTAAACATGGAATGACACTCGTTTATCTTACCTTCCTCTTTCATATTTTGAATGAGCTTATTCGCAAAGAAATTAAAAAGTTAAGAAAATACCTTACCAATGATATTAAAATATTAAAAAAAATAAATAAATAAATAAATAAATAAATGATACCTCATAAGTCTAAATTGGTAAGGTTTTGGCTGAGTTATTCAAGTTTTTCTTAAAGCAGTCTTTGAAAAAAGTTCAAAAACAGCATCAAAGATCTCATTATCATGATTCCGTAAAAAAGATTTTTTAAATATTTTTATGCAAACTTTATAAGCTTAAACTGTTTAGCCATCTGAGGTATTTTTTTTTCAAAAAATTTTTCAAGAAACTGTTTTTATTAATAAAAAACCAAATTTTTTGAGGCATTTTCAAATCGGTCCAGCTCACTTAAATCTTAATATTTTTACGAGATATTTTGATGGAAGTCTTAAAATATAATAGATTTTATAATTCCAGTGGAAAAAAGTACCAATTTTTTTTTGTATGGGGAGTGATGCAGTCTAATGTACATACATATGTATGTATACTTCATTCAATGCTATTCATTTCGTGACTGTGTAATGCTGACCACTAGCGATGCGTGCTTATAAGGAACAACAGATAACTAACTACATAGTTCAAACGCGATGAATTTTGTGTAAGTTTCCACTGGCAGCGACGTGATTGCGTATGTACTATCACAAAATACGGTTGTTTAGCGCAAGACTGTGGAGAGCTTAATTAACTTCAGGGAAATGCATAAGTAAGTTTAGCGTTATATGTTTTTGCCAAAAAAAAGTGGCTAGTAATGCTTCTACAATAATGAAAATATGGTAAGTAGCAAGTAAACAACATGTTTGTAAGCACACCACAATATTTATTGCGTAAAATAAAAGAAAAATCAAATCAAAAACTAATATTTTCAAAACACTAAAATGTATAGGTTCTGCATGAGTTAACGCTATAAACATAAAAAAGTGCATCATAACACAGACATAGTACATATTTTTCGTATGTATTAAAATACATATCGTCGTTTAAAGTACAAAACCGCGTATCAACAAAATGCAAAACCGCGTATCAAGATAATAAGAGTGACTTCCAAAATGAATTCAACAAAGTGTGATTGAATTTGACATTGCTCTCAGAAGAACCATGATAAAAAAAAATAGGAAGGTAGAACCGCTGAGTGGAATTTTTCATATTCTTGACCTTTGTAAGCATTTTAATTTTGAAATTCTACACACAAACTCACACACACATTCTCATTTTCAATTTCAAACAACAACAACTTTGAACACTTCCTCTTTTCTACTCTCAATTTTATACAATTTTAAAATGTTGGCAAACTTCAAAAAAAAAAATCATGGCAGACGAATTGAGAGAAAGGTTTTACCTTACTATGTTTCTATCATGAGAAGAACCATCCTATAGTCAAATTGAAAAATTTTTTTATGAATTTTGAATCGATTGTTTATATTTTCGGGCATAATAGTACCTTAAAAAGAGCCTTCCTGAGTTGTCAATCACACCTCGTTTAATACACCTTGGTGACTTCCACAAAGAAATTGAAGAGTATATTGAAGAAAGTCAGAATAAGAAGAAAAACGTATATTTCGTATAGGTCCTGTTTTGGTTTCCACTTGAACTAATTATAAAAAATTCATTATGGTCGAAATGCAACCGTGGACGTCAGCTGGCACTGGAGCTCGCATATGTTTGCTAATTCCTGTTCCCGCAAAACTTTGTAAGGTTCTCTCTTTGGGAGAGTAAGATACCTATTCGCTGAATTTTGTTACTGGCATTTGCATACTGAACAGAACTAATGCAAAACCGCGCATGTGAGGCTGCATAAATTATTTTCTAGAGAGTAAAAACACTCATATTTCAAAATGGATTTCTTTTTTATAAAGCAATCGTTTTTCCGGCTAGTATATTTCAGGGCGAATGGATAAGGAGAGCTTGTGTAAGCAAATCCAATTTTTTGCAGCAAATATCAGTTACGCGGTTATGCAGAATGACGATACGCGGTTTTGTACTTTAAACGACGATATGCATGTATGTAACCTTGTGATAATGTAAATATATATATATATATATATACTTAAATGGAGAAACTTGCTTAAGATGCCGAAAAGAGCTTAAAAATAATACACAAAGGGAAAAAATGAGAACAAAGCTTTTAAAATTCAGCAAGGTATAAATAAAAAGTAATAAATAAAAGAATAACAAATAATAATCAAAAGCAATATCGTCAACAAATTCGTTGAGGAAAAAAGTATGTACATACTAGGGTTGATGATTTGACTCGGGTAAAGAGCTACCCGGGTATCCGGGCACCCGAAAAAATGTGGGAAAGGAAAATTTAAACGCATTTTATGTTCCTTAGTAGTTTACGTGAGTTTTTCAAAATGAATATAGGAATTCTTATTAGAAATGTACACTGTATTCTTGACCCTGTAAGCCGGACTATTTACGAGATTTTTGAAGAAGTTGTAACACATCCACGTCTTTTGGTTTTATTATTATAAAAACTTGCAAACTTTCTGTAATCAGCCAGACCCATCCGGTGGGTCAAGCATCCCCCGAACACCCTTCAAGTGTATATGCACAGTTGTGCTTATGTAAGTAAGTTTCGAACTTTTTGCAACCTTGGAGCACTTAGCAGAAGTTACTGCCGGCGAGAAGTGTCTGGAAATAATTAATATTGTTTTTAAAATATTAGAAAAAGGTTAAAAAAGCCTTAATTCGCATTACCCGGGTTACCGACATACATATATATAGTATCCGGGTATCATCAGCCCTAGTGCACGCAATGCTTGCTGACTGAATCAACTCTTATTCGAACTTTAAATGTATGTCATGCACTGGTCTGAACTTGACTACAACAAATCATCTGAAGTTTTTATAGCCGCATCACAACATCTGCTTAGTGGTTTCTTGTCGATAACAATAGGAGTGTTCGCTATGCAAAAAATTTGTACAAGTTGGTACCAATTGTAACCAAATCGTGTTCGTTTAGCCAAAAACCCAGTAAAACTTGCAAGGAGAGAGCACAATTTTGACATTTCATTTGGAGGGAAAGTTGCAAATTCGTGCTGGGAAAATTTTTGCCAGTAAGAATTTGAAAGCAATATTGTGGCACACGGTTGCATTTTTGTCAACATTAATTTGAATCAACGAGTTCGTTAAATTTAAAAATGAACAATCTTGTTGCGATTTACTAATGAAAGAAGTGGGAAAATATTCGTTTATTCAATTAATTTAATTAATTCCAAACATTTGGAAGGTACTCGGCTGAAAAAGCTGTATTCGTAATCGGAACGCACTCGACACCCTTGTCGATATAGGAAATCCGACAGTGCCTTCCACAAAGAAATTGAAGCGTATGTTGAAGAGTCAGAACAGGAAGAAATATACGTATAGGTCCTGTTTTGGTTTCTACCTGCAATAATTTAAAAAAATTATGCTCGAAATGCAACCGTGGAAGCCAGCTGGCAGTGAAGCTTGCAAATGTTTGCTAATTCCTGTTCGCGCAAAACTTAGTAAGTTTCTCTCTTTGGGAGAGTAAGGTACCTTATTCTCTGAATTTTGTTACTGGCTAATTCTTACTGGCAGTTGCATAGCGAACACTCCTAATGTCAGTAGCAGTAGTAAACTTTACCATAGTAGCAAAAATGAAAACAAAAAAAAAAAGATTTGAAAAAGTGGTTTTCAGTAATGCAAATCCGAATATACATAAGGAGTAAAAACTAACAATAATTTTGATGTCCCAATTAAAGTTTCTCTCTATCTTTGAAATATTCGGAGATTAGTATTTTAATAATAATAAAAATACCATTTTGATTCAAGCACAAAAAGTTTAACGCTACATACATATCATGATAAAATTATTACAATGTAATGTTTTAGCCATGCCAGAATGTCACTGCTGGCCAGATTTGTAGACGTATGATGGATCATTCGGCAATATTTCACATTAGTTGTGTTTTTTTACAAATTATCCACTAACTTGCCAGTAACTCTCCAGTAACTTTATTTCTAAGAATTCGCTCTCATAGAAAAAAATTTGCAAAAAAGTACGCGAACGCTTTTCCAGTAATAATTTGCAAGTTTCATGAACAGCTCATAAATTGGTTGTTTATTCGCAGCAAATTCCTTATAAAACAATATATTTTGTATTTAAATAGGTTTATTTTGTGAAATTCAACAATAAAAAGCCACAAACAGTTTCCTTATTAGTTTAAATTTCATCCAGCAACATGCGATCAGCTGTTTTTCGTACGAAAACGCCAAAGCATGAAAATTCGTAAAAACTTTTACTGGATTTTACTGGAAATGAGTAAAAAAACGCAACTACTATTTCTGACCTGAAATCGATGGTTTTCAAGTTTTGGTTTTTAATTACAGCTACACAAAAAAACGTATCGTTCTGCCCATCGGATAGGACTAACTATGCTTATTATATGGCTTTGGACCGCTGAAACGAATACAGTGTTGAAAAATTTTACACCAATTTTTTTTTTTTTGTTGAAGAAAATGCACAGCACCTGCGACAAAAGAATATCTCAAAAATCAACAGTAATTTTTAGCGACATGAAACCTACACTTTATGCATTTTCGCGACTTCTGTATGAAAAAAATAAAAAATCGATTCTTGTGGTTTTTATAAATAAATAAAATCGTCGAAACGTCGGGTATACTTATGTTTGACGCTCACTGTGTAAATGAATTCGCCTTGTTTTACATTTTTTAAATTTTTTGTATATATAGTCAACTGTTATTATCGTTTCTACCTTGTTGAATATACCTTGTTAAAGCATTATATGTATATCTTAATAGCTACATGAATATAAATGCGCAACAACAAAAACAACATACACAAACTCCAATTTTTATTTTAGTGTGCAGCGATGTCTTTACTCGCTTTCCACACTAGCTACTCTCACTTCTCCTACAACAATTTAATAGTATAACAAAGCTAAATATGGGCACATTGACCCGATATGTATGGTAATCAGCTGCTATTATGGGTACTTTTGATTTGAATGAGTATGAATGTATGTAAAAGTACAATCGCTTGTGCTGTTTCTTTGTTTCAATAGACATAGGCATTTATACTGCGCATTTAACACCCACCCCTCATCCACTAACACTTCCACTCCACTGGAATAACACAAACGTATCATCAAAAGTTTGTCATGCGTAAACAGGCAAGCTGCGCTAACTTCTAGACGAAATAGAAATGCAAAAAATATATAAATATACATATATGTATGTACGTAAAATTAAATGCAGCAAGTCAAGAAGTCAGCTGCTCTAAGGCGAGACACTGTTTACACTGGATTGCACATTTGAAGTACATACATAAGCACATATGTATGTATAATTGCATTGGAGAAATAGATTTGCTTTCAGTGAGCGCACCACTGAATACTCAAATCGAAATTCATATGATTCCCAATCAAATGTGCTGTTAAAAGAAACGAAAAGGAATGGAATCACTTAAATAAAATTCAAATCTTTCATTCTTCAACAACTGACAAAATCGGATGGATTGGGTGAATCAGTCATTATACATACTGCATTGGAGGACGAATATGTGTAAGCGATTTATTTTTGTTGGCATGCGAGTGTGGGTTCTTTGTGCATCTTTTATTCGATTGCTTTGTTTTGCTACAGTTTGCTTTGGTTTTGGTTTACTTTAATTTTCCATTTTTGTAAGAATACATATACATATGTATGTATAAAGACACAAAGTCAGCCAGTCATGATGTAGCGAGCGCGCGCATCGCCAAAAGCTTTTACAGAGCAAATCGAAACGAAAATTGGCTGAAGTAGAAGTCTATTGCTCTCCAGCAAGAGCTGTCCATCGATTTACTCTCATTGGTAGAAATGCTTAACAAATTCAATGACATGATATTTGGTTTTAGCTTTATTTAGTTTCGTTTTGGCTGCTTTAGTGGAATGTAAGCAACAACAACACAAAAGGAGAGCATGCGAACAATGTACCTACAGCTACTAGCTGCATGCATACGTATTGATGCGTGCTTGCAGTATATGTGCCTGTATCAAATGTATATATAGATATGTAGGTACTACTTGTTTAAAAAGACCATGCAAACGTTAATACTTGAGCATGGAGGAAATAGAAAGAGGGGGGTGTATGTTAGAGAGCGTTGTACGTTGTCTCTACTAGTGCTAGATGATAGCGCAACTAACTGGTACGTAGGTACGTAGAGAAGACATCGTTGTTGTATTTATGAATATTATTACAATAAATGACATGATATTAAAATAACAATGTACTGATTTTAAGTTTTATCAAATATTTCGTCACAATGAAATTTGCATTTGTGTTTTTGTGTAACGTAATATTCTAAAAAATTACGAGAAAGGGAACACACCACTACTGTGCAAATGTGAATGTTTGCACATGCCTATATATATATGTACGTGCTAAGAACTTTGCCCATAACAACTTCGCTTCGTTCACTCACCTTCAAATCGGCATCTGCCTTTCCCCACTCGCCCGACAAGACATGCTCCCGAAACTTCGAGGCAGCTGGATGCTCTAAATAGCAACCCGATTCGGTCATTAAGGTTTTTACCGATTTGTCTAAACCAATGTCTTGCAAGTATTGACCAATCAACCGAATAATCTCTTGATTAGTTTTGTCCAAGTGAAAATTGTGATTGGCGACGGCCACGATCGATTGATCATGATTGTTTTGTGCATCTAAGGTGCCACTTTCATTGTTGTCCGAAAAGCCATTATGTTTTGTGTCGTGTCCATTTGACGTTGAAGTCGATGAATTTGCCGAATTGGACACATTGACCAGCGAATCGCCGCCAGCAGGTCCCAGCGTACTACTACCACCACCACCACCATCAGCTGCCGAATTAGCTGATGATGAATTGCCAACCGGAGCGGCACCGGAAGCCGATACGGACGCGGAACCCGTACCCGTACCCGAACCCGACGAGGACGCGCTCGATGATGAGGGATTCAAAGCCGAGTTTTGCATTTTCGTTGTTTCGTTACCACTATTGGAATTAGTACTTTGTTCAAATACTTCAATATTACGATCAACGACAGCGCCACTGACGGCGTCCACAACACTATCACTGCTAATTGGTGAGTTTCTTGTTGTATTTTCTTGTGTATTCTCAATTGTTTCAGTATTTACGCTATTACTATTTTTTGATTCACCTCTATTTTGCTTCTCACGGGTATTTTGATTTTGATTTAATCGCTGCTGTTGTGCCGCTCGTGAAGTCGACGCTGTTTCTGCGTCAATAGACACACTCGTACTGAGACAATTGCTGCTAGGTGCTCCTGCTGCTGCTGCGGCGATTCCGGTCGTCGTTATTGAAGCTCCCGCTGCGGCTGCTGCTGTTGATCCTCCTGCTGAACGTCGTCCTTTTTTGCGCGGCGGCTGGTCCTCGGAAGAGGCACCAGTTGCAGCAGCCTTCTTGTTATTTCTATCAATTTTGAGTCTCTTTACTTACACACACGTCAACAAAACACTCTCGTCGCGCGAAAACGCTCTCGTTCAGGCGCTCTGGTCCGCAAGCTTTTGCAGTTGCTGCTACTGCTACCGTTGAGACGTGATTGCTAACCTCTCTGCTTAAACGTCTTTGGAGCTCTACCTGCCTGACGATGGTTGCGATAGAGAACTTTTGTTGTGTTTTAGTTTTCCACTCAGCAGAGCTCCAACATTCTACAAACAAATGAGTAAGTCTGCTATGGCAGCTGCTGTGTCGCGCTGTGGTCTGCTTCACAAAATCAACTACTTAATAGACGTTGTATATGTGTATGACTGTTGTCTTCCTATTATTGGTTAGTATGACGGTATTGTGTGCTATAACAACACACCAGCACAACTCGATGAAGCTGATAACAGAAGAGAAAATATAAAAAATGTTAGACAAATATCAAAAGAGTTGAATTTTCAATAATTATAATTCATTTTTTGTATAATGTATTCAAACCCGGATCGAAAAAGAACTTGCGGATACTTCAGGGAAGAGAAATTCGACTAAAGTCAACGTATACTATGGAAAATTGAAAAATCTTTTACATGAGTTCGTATTTTCGCACGTTTAATAATAAAGAGAATTAATTTAAAATTTTAATTTTGTGGAAAAACGGTAGGTAGTTGGTACCTATACAAAAAACCATATGGACACATACAGTCAGTCAATAAAGTTTAGGTACAGCGAATATTTTACAATACCGTCAACTACTTTTTAAATATTTTATTTTTCGCTATTTTTCCTATTCTAAGACAAAAACCCCAAATCAGAGTTCCAAACCTACCAACCAAATTTCACAAATAGAAGAAATAATAAAAATTTTACAAAAAAAATTTGTAGCCGCTACAACAACGACAAATAAAATTGTGCATTAGAAATAAAATCCAAAACCCACAAATAAAATTGTCTTTAAACCTTTACTTAAAATATTCGATAACCTACAACTTGTTTGCACATATAAATATTTTATTTATTTGTTTAATTATCTACAGTCCTCGCAGATAAGCAGGAAATTTATACAAAAATTAGTCATAATATTTATACGTACAGGATAACAAAATATGAGAAAATTATTTGAAAATCAAATAATCATTAATATCAATTTTAAAACGTTCTCTACATAAATAAATATCGACATAATTACAAATAGAGTTGCATAGCCAAATGGACCTGTGAATGGACTCATTGTTAGCAAATTTCGTTTTACGGCGCATAAAAGGGCAGAAGCAAAAGTAGTTCTGGGGAATCAATTTTGTTATCGTATATATCTTTGATGAAAAAAATACCACACATTTATCTCCTATTAGCAAGGTATTTTAATTTCAGAATTCTGCATCTCAGTTCGTAAGATGGCATAGATTCATAAGAAAACATGAGTCGAAGGGCAAATTTAGTAAATCGCCTCTGAACTCTTTCTATTCCAAACTGGATCTCACCAAGCATATGTAAACGTGTGTCAAGTTAGCACTACACTTTTCGAATTTGGAAAAGTTAACTACGGCATTAATTGTAGTGTTTTTGTTGTAAATTTGTTGTGGAAAGAAAAAATTTGTAGCTCTCGTTT
>NW_016160655.1:0-32158 GCF_001687245.7 Rhagoletis zephyria | reverse complement strand
TAAAAGCTACAATTAATGCCGTTATAACATTTTCAATATCTCAATTCTATCGACTAGGTGTATGGTGTCAAGTTAGCACTACATACCATTTTTTCTTAAAAAACGAGAGCTACAAAATTTTTCTTTCCACAACAAATTTACAACAAAAACACTACAATTAATGCCGTAGTTAACTTTTCCAAATTCGAAAAGTGTAGTGCTAACTTGACACACGTCATATGTAAAGACTTTTTAAGTGTGAGAGGATCTAAAAAGTGCTTTGAGTTTCGTTTGTGAAAACCCAATTTAGAGGTAGCCGCACAGACTCATATTCTCTCGTTCCCACGACAGTCGGGTCTACGTAACCGGAACGACCCAGATTTATATCTGGCCAAGGACTGTCACTCCAGCAACACTCCCCAAAAAGTCTTTGGGGAATTTGTATGCTGCTACAACAACAACAACAACTCATGTTCTCTGTGAAAATCGAAGTTTAGTTTCGATTCTAAGTACACACCTAATTTCCTGACTATTAAAGCGCTCACAGTCGTTAAAAGTGTAATTGTACATTATACTAGCATTTTTACAACAACATGTAATAATGTTGCACTTTGCAAATACCCCAATTTATCAGCGATGATATGTCTTGCTGTAGTCTAACACAGTCGTCTAAGTTCTTTACTCGATAGTATAGTTTCAAATAGTCGGCGTACATCAAACAGCTGCAAAATTTCAAAGTTTTGATGTCATTTATAAATATTGAAAAAAGCAAGGGGCCCAAATGACTTCCCTGCCGAGCCCCTGATGTGAATGTTATAGATTTAGAGATGTTGTTGCCAATTTTTATCACCAATTTTCTGTCTTTTAGGTAAGACTAAAGCCATTTTAACCACGAAATTTACGAATATGGCGAGATTTGTATTAGTGGATCTGCCCGGGTAAAAACCGTGCTAATGCTTAAATGGCCCAAAGAGCTGGTTGTTTACAATTTTATCCAGCAGCTTTGGAATGATAAGAGAGTTTTACAATGGGGCGATATTTTTCAACTAAATTTCGTAGGCCCGACTTATAAAATGAGGAGATAAATAAAGTTTCCACTCGTTAAGGAACAAGAAACCATTTTCAAGGGATTTACTGTAAATTTTAGTAAGGGGCATATAAAGAGAGCCTGCACAATTCCCTAGAAGCAAAGGCGACAGAAGGTCATATCATGCTCCTTTTGAAACATCTAAATCTACAAGCGATTCGAGAACAGCATTAAATCTGTCAAATACCGACCCAAAGAAATAAGCGAAAAGTTCACAAGATTCTTGTGTTGCGGAAGCGACGGAGTCCTTAAATGTCATGGATTTCGGCATGCCATTAACTTTTCATTTTGAGTTAAAAAATGACGAAAGTGATTTAGGGTTAAGTTTAATATTAGTCTCTAGGGAATTAGTATATTTGTCGTATACAAATTTTTATAAGCATTCATATTCTTTTCTACACTGGAAAAACTTTTTTCTATTTTCGATAGAACGAGTTTCTCTAAATTTTTTATGCGCATTATTCCGCTGATTTTTCAGTCTTAGTATTATCTTCGTGTACCACGAAGATTGAAGGAACGTATAAATAAAAATATTTACGTAATGGTACAATTAAGTTATCTTGTTATAAACAAATGCTATTTACATAGATATAATGTGTTTTATATTCTTTCAAAGATCTCTTATTAGTTTTTCATTTGACTAGTTGAAGTTGAAATATTGCACATATAATTCTTTGACTGGAGTACATACATATTTATTTATTTATTTACATACATATATTTGGCAATTTTGGGGAGTTTAGTTGTTAGACTTAACACATCCCCAAAAATGTAAATTGTGAATTATTTTTATTGTTAAACGAGGAATTTGATTCAACCAAATGTTTTACAAGTAGGTATGTAGGAAGGAACTTTGTAAGTACGGACCTTAATACTTTTTCAGTACCGAGATTTGCTATATTGGATATCTACCATTCGGAATCGAAGCATGAATGCTACGCATTAATTTTTAATATGTACATATGTACATACGTACCTATGTATATAGGATACTATCCCTTAATCTATGCAATGAAAGAAAATGTGTATGTACATTTATACCTAGGCATATACAGTCAGCGTCAAAAATATGAATACCCTGACATTTTGGTGATTTTCTTTATTTTTATTTTCCAGGCCGACTTTTTTTTTATAAAAATATAGTTCATCCTAGATCAAAAACCGGCAGAATAAATGTTTGTGAGATTCATATAGAACTCGGGGAAAATTCAAGAAATACTAAAAAATTGTCAACTTTTCAATTTGATTTCATTCGATTCAGTGGAGCGACGTTTGGACACAGCATTTGGAAAATAACATACTAAGATATATATTTTGAAAGCAGAGGCATAACCTGGCGTTGGTTTTATATAAACCGGCAAACCTAACTTGCACCTCATTATACTAAAATTTAATGGGCTACAAAACTGCATACCCATAAATTTTCTAAGAAATGTAATTGAAAAGTTGAAAATTTTGATGACAATTTTGCTGTTTAACTAACTATATTTTTATATAAAAAAAAAAATTAAGAAAAATTTGGAATGGAAAATATAAATGAAAAAACGTCAGGGTATTCATATTTTTGACGCTGACTGTATGTAACTAAATAGAAATACATATCGTCGTTTAAAGTACAAAACCGCGTATTTACAAAATGCAAATGGTTTTCTTTTTTATAAAGCAATCGCATATCTGACCAGTATATTTCAGACGAATGGATAAGGATTGAGCCAAGAGCTTGTGTAAGCAAATCCAATTTTTGGCAGCTAATGCCAGTTACGCGGTTTTGCAGAATGACGATACGCGGTTGTGTACTTTAAACGACGATATGCTGAACAAAAGGATGTAGCTACAAAAAGTAAAATATGTATATATCTTAAAAAGTACGGATTTTATTGATTACGTACGATAGGTATGCGCCTTTAACGACGAACTTTCATTTTTTATAAACAAAAAAAAACTAAATATGCGCTTTACCTAATTTACACTTTCACCAGAACATCAAGTGTTTATCTTATAAGCACTTACATACAGCCATACATACACAAGTACAAATGCAGGCATGCATATGCTGCAATTTCATATTTTGGTTTTTATTTCACATCTTCAAAAATTTTTAGCATACGAGTGAAGTTCTTGACACTATAATTAATTGATAGTTGTTTACGTTGGCCTGCAGCTGGCTATTTTAAAGCATCACAGCTACACTTACAAGCATATGCAGAGGCAATACTCATTATTAAATATGTATATGCTTACAAGCAAGCAATCTTTTCTTCGCTGTCACAGCATAAAAATTTTTCACATTTAACAACGGCTCCAATACGATTTCTACTTTTTTTACTTCCTGTTATTTACTACTTCTGCATAGCTAGCCCCTCCTCGAGCACTATTTCTACTTATACGCATACATATTTATTATATTCGATCACCTCAATTTCAATGTTTTATTTCATTTGCTTTTTCCTGCTTCTTTTCTTTTGTCTTCTCCAAGTGCAATGGAAGTTTTTTTCTTCCTTTTCCACTTTTTCTGTAGCCCAATTGGTGCACTTACAAAATGGTTCTTTTCATCCTATGTTCATGTTTTTCGAATAAGTATTCAATGAATTATAATTATTTAAATATTTTACTATCGATATTTGATATTTTTCAGCACAAATATACAAGTTTAACATTAAAAAATTGCGAAAAACCGATGACGAAACAAAGAACTACTATTTTTTCTTCTGCTCACCACTATTCCTTCTAGTGTTGGCTAAACATCGATAGCCCATCGATAGTATCGATTGCTCGGGCAATATTATTCAATCGATAGTTAAAAAAAACAGTCGTTGAAACTATCGATTGCTACGAAGAATAAGGTTTCGGTACTGTTCATTCAAAAAAAAAAAAAACCTTTTTTTAACTCATTCAAACTTCCTTTCTCTTTTATTTTATGTGCGATTTGAAATATCGTAAACTTCCGTAAATTCAAGAAATTCTCTTTATAAAATCGCAATCCGACGCAGATATAGCTGCAAGCTTACTACGAAAAGGATACAGTTCGATAATTGCAAGCGAATTACTTAATAAAAACCAAGACAAGATAACAGTACAAAATACTATCTCGGCATCATTCTCACGACAGTCGGTTCTACGTACTGGAATGACTCGGGTTTACCCGACCAAGGGCTGTTGTTTCGGCGATCTAACTCCGTTTAGGTCAGCGAAGTATCTCAGAAGTTATTCCTCCATGCTACGTATTCTTCTGCTCATCGAGTCAAACCCAGGGCCAGAAACCTACACCTGCTGTGTATGACAGAGACGACCACACCACAACTCCACCTCAGTCAAGTGCAATGCTTGCGAGGGGTGGAGGCACCTGAGAGTCTGCTCAGGATTACGGACACATCGGCAGTGGACCACGTCGTATGTGGCCCCCTGCTGCTCAAACAGAGCAGCCTCCACGCCTAACCCCAGTCCACCTGAGCAGCCCCACACAAACACCACAGCACAACAACATAACAACACAATAGACCACATCATACCCACGACAGACCACAGAACACACACAACGGCACCACTACCCACACGCCGCCGCCAACAACTCCTGGTTCCTCCTACAATCTGCACGGTATATCAGACCAGGATATTCCGTAATGTGACATCAGTCAAGTGCAACACATGCCTTGGCTGGTGCCACTTTATGGCATGTTCAGGTCTGCGTACCACCCGAGATTGGACGAGGA
Source organism: Rhagoletis zephyria (assembly GCF_001687245.7). Taxonomy (NCBI): domain Eukaryota; kingdom Metazoa; phylum Arthropoda; class Insecta; order Diptera; family Tephritidae; genus Rhagoletis; species Rhagoletis zephyria. The sequence continues at coordinate 27,382 of NW_016160655.1, read as the reverse complement.
ACTCGGTCGCAGATCTCAACTGCGACGCCACCCACCCCACCGCAGGGCGGCAACCACCTCAGCAGCGCACACAGCCAATGGCGTCACGGCCACACACATCTCTCACACGCCGCATCACCACACGTCTCCCGAAGCACATGAAGCTCCTTCAATTTAACTGTAACGGGCTTCAGAGCAAGATCGAGGAGATAACCGTCTTCATAGGAAGGCATGCTATATTGATAGCTGCGGTCCAAGAGACGAAGTTGCACTGCAATTCAACATTGTTGAATTGTTCCGGGTACAATGTGCACCGTCGAGATCGCGAGCGAGATAATGGTGGGGGCTTAGCGTTCATCACGCACCACACCGTCCAGTATCGTCTTATCGAAGCAGACATCGACCGCAGGGATACCACCCTAGAATGTCAGGGCATTGCTATCTGGTCAGGCGATGTTGAGCTCGAAATATTTAACGTGTACGTACCCCGTGTCACCTGCTGCCCGGCAGGATATCCCCCTGATATAGGTACACTCCTCAGAGGTGAAAACCGTATGGTAGTAGGTGAATTTAATGCGCACCACGATCATTGGCACTCAAGCCTGTCAAACGATCGTAGGGGAACTGACTTGGCTGAGCAGATAGACGATTCGACATTCTGCACAATGAACGACGACGTACTACCAGGATTATGGGCAGCTGCTGCAGCTCGCCAGACATAACAATAGTCCGCGCTGGTCTGATAGGCAGCATATCATGGCGACCTATGCTGTCTTTGGCTTCAGACCATCTGCCCATAGTCATCTCGATCGATAAGCCAACCGACTTTGCTTTCGCGGAACACTGGACCTATATCAACTTTTCTAAAGCTGAATGCAAAGGCTTCGCGGAATTTACTGAAAAGACCTTTGCTGCGTTCCCCACACCAACTGACGTCCACCTTGGTGAACGTAAGTTCCGCAGGGCTATCACCGCTGCTGCAGCTCGCTTCGTACATAAGCGGAAGAAGTGGGAAGAGCATCTGAAGACCNCCGCATCACCACACGTCTCCCGAAGCACATGAAGCTCCTTCAATTTAACTGTAACGGGCTTCAGAGCAAGATCGAGGAGATAACCGTCTTCATAGGAAGGCATGCTATATTGATAGCTGCGGTCCAAGAGACGAAGTTGCACTGCAATTCAACATTGTTGAATTGTTCCGGGTACAATGTGCACCGTCGAGATCGCGAGCGAGATAATGGTGGGGGCTTAGCGTTCATCACGCACCACACCGTCCAGTATCGTCTTATCGAAGCAGACATCGACCGCAGGGATACCACCCTAGAATGTCAGGGCATTGCTATCTGGTCAGGCGATGTTGAGCTCGAAATATTTAACGTGTACGTACCCCGTGTCACCTGCTGCCCGGCAGGATATCCCCCTGATATAGGTACACTCCTCAGAGGTGAAAACCGTATGGTAGTAGGTGAATTTAATGCGCACCACGATCATTGGCACTCAAGCCTGTCAAACGATCGTAGGGGAACTGACTTGGCTGAGCAGATAGACGATTCGACATTCTGCACAATGAACGACGACGTACTACCAGGATTATGGGCAGCTGCTGCAGCTCGCCAGACATAACAATAGTCCGCGCTGGTCTGATAGGCAGCATATCATGGCGACCTATGCTGTCTTTGGCTTCAGACCATCTGCCCATAGTCATCTCGATCGATAAGCCAACCGACTTTGCTTTCGCGGAACACTGGACCTATATCAACTTTTCTAAAGCTGAATGCAAAGGCTTCGCGGAATTTACTGAAAAGACCTTTGCTGCGTTCCCCACACCAACTGACGTCCACCTTGGTGAACGTAAGTTCCGCAGGGCTATCACCGCTGCTGCAGCTCGCTTCGTACATAAGCGGAAGAAGTGGGAAGAGCATCTGAAGACCTGTAACTTCACTTCTGGTGTGAGTAAGCTTTGGTCAACCGCAAGGTCACTGTCCAAACCGACGGAGCACGACGGCAGAGTCGAATTTTTTTTCCGCGACCATGTTTCGTCCGACCCGGAGCGATGCGCGAGCTATTTTAGCCGGCAGTTCATACTGCATCCTTCGGTGGACAAAGCTAAGCGTCGAGTGACAAACTGCTAACAACTTGTGCCCCCCTTGCTTTCACTTGCGGTGAAGTTCAGGTGCCCATCGGAAAGGCGAAAGCCTCCAAAGCCATAGGTCCCGACGGAATATGCATGCTGATGCTGAAAAATTTGGGTCCTGCGGGAGTAGCGTACCTAACGGAGGTCCTCAATTTGTCAATGGCCACTCTCATCATCCTCCCAGACATCTGGAAGGTGTGGAGAGTGGTCCCACTGCTTTATCCGGGGAAACAAAGTTTTACATTTCAAAGCTCCCTCAACCACCAGACCGTGTGACAGGGCCCATAATACTGCATGCTACACCGTCAATAAATATCGCGATACTTGAATCACGTGAATAAATACTGACCGTGTGACAGGGCCGAAAGCAGTGTTTGCATTGTTCATGATACAACCCTGCAAGAACAGTGACTATCATTTGACAAATCATTTGAGTCGCAACACTGATAGAGATTTCTGTCACTGGCTACCTACAAGTTTCTATCAAATTCTAAAGGGCAGTGTGAAAAATCTGATGTAAACATTTGTGTACATGTGATCTTCCGTCTTCCTCCAAATTATGGTCTCTTTTTAGCCAACGCAAAATTTGCAAATGTGTTAGTAAGATAAATGAGAATGTGTTAGTTTCCATCACACAATTCTTGTAGGGAATAATACAAGGTGTTATCGGTTGGCAACTTGTCGTTCTAATTCCGCTATTTTGACTGCCTTAGGTCAAACAGTGTTACTTCTTTAACAATTATTTGCCTAATAATATAGTTGATTTTTTTCTCAGTATACAAATTTTGTTTTCTCAGAAAGGAATTATATCTAATTTTATTTCATTTCAGTGCGAATATACTATAAAAAGCAAATTCTGTTTAGAAGAAAAAATGAAATTTTATATTTCTCTCCCAAACGGGGATTCATTTCTTCCCGTTTTTCTTCTTATTCTACTGAGCTAAGGCAATGTCAAATCTAGCTGTCAAAACTGATACCACCTTGTATTAGGTTCGTTCGCGTAGCTGTTAATTGTTCATGTTTAACCAAAACTTACAAGTTTTTGCGTTCGCGTACGCAAAAAACTTGCAAAGTAGGGGAAATTGAGAGAGCAAAGTGACATTTCATTTTGAGGGGAAGCTGCTGGTTTCTGCTGGAAAAATTTTTGCCAACAGCAATTTGCCAACAGGAAAACAGCTGATCAAAAACAGCTGGTTGGCATTTACNAACTTGCAAGTTTCTGCAAATTTTCTGTTCGCGTACTATTTTGGATATTTCTCTCTTGTGAGAGAACAGATGACATTTCGCCGGAATTTGGCAGTTGGTTGGTTTCTGTTGGAGATTTTAAACGAACGCACCTATTATTGCATCATGTGCATTGTTCAACTTTGCATTCAACTCAGCGCAGGGTTGCACGAAAAAAAGTTGAAGGGATAAATGTTGTCTTGCGACCAACTTGGTTGAAAGCGATTAGTTGAAAGGCCATTAAACCAAAAGTTGAATGCAAAGTTAAACAATGCAAACTCCGTTTTATGGCGAATATTTTGATATTTTTAACCGACTTCCAAAAAAAGGAGGAGGTTATCAGTTCGTAGGAATCTTTTTTTTTTTTTTATGTATGTTACCGCATAACTTTGGACCACGTCAACCGATTTCGATAATTCTTTTTGCATCGGAAAGGTAGTGTCTCAGAGGTGGTCCCATACTAATCTGGTTAAGATCCGATCAGCGGATCATGAGATATATATATATATTTTTTTTTATGAGTTGAAGTCGTTTTTTTTTTGCTAAAAATTACTTGTTAACGATTCAATTTCTTTTCGTGCAACCCTGCACTGAGTTGAATGCAAAGTTGAACAATGCAAACACACTTTAACCGGTTCCGGTAGCCCATTTTTGATGCCAAACGCAGTTTAGGTGCCAGTGTGAATTTAAAAAAAAAAAAAACCCCTAACGCTCAACCAAAGCTTTAAATGAGGGTTGGAACACAATGAATCTACTAATTCAATACATTCTGATTGATATACGGTAAGAATTAAATACAAAAAGTATGGAAAAACCTAACGAAATTCATTCAAGTTATATGTTGTGTTTTCACTTGCACTTTGTACCCAAATCGACTTTCCACTTTTTCTGCTTTGCTGAGTTAACGCTCCTTGACCGAGTTTCCTCTATGAAGAACTGGTCACCGATCTTCCAAATTAATCAAACTTTCTGTCAACTGTTTCCACATCAGTTGAATCAGTTCCGGATCCCCAAAATTTCCTATTAACAAATGCCAATCAGCCGAGAACCTTACCACTACTTAATTATTATTTAAAGATACACGCTTCTTTCTATATTAATATCTGCATATTTATTTGTTTCTTCTCTGCGTCGTCTACGTCGTCACAAAAACACATAAAATTAGAAATTTCAAAAATGATAAGTTTTGTGTATTATTTAATTTAACNCACCTTACCACTACTTAATTATTATTTAAAGATACACGCTTCTATATTAATATCTGCATATTTATTTGTTTCTTCTCTGCGTCGTCTACGTCGTCACAAAAACACAAAATTAGAAATTTCAAAAATGATAAGTTTTGTGTATTATTTAATTTAACAAACCATAATCATGTATGTAGTTATTTAAGCGGTTAAGTTTACGTACTCGTATATTGGTGAGGTTATTATACATTTCATACAACTACATAGTATGTATACATTATTACTATTACTATTTTAAATTTAATTTACATAATTTCATTTATTAATGCCTGTAATATGTATGTATAACATTTAGACAGAAGCAAGTAGCCAATTTTGTGATTCGGTTTTGTAGTTATTTATGTTTTTATTTATATATTTAGTTTTTTTTTTTTGATTTGTTATATTCAGTCTCACATGCACACATTAAGTTTTATAATGTTTTTTAATTATCTCATTTTCATTCCGACATGTGATCTATTTTTTCACTTAATGCAATATAATAGTATTATATATTGTGCATTTTTATTATTTTCATTTTGCTCAATGCATTAACTAGTTTAAATTTTCGGTTTACATTTTATTAGTTATAAAATTGCTACTGCGGTTCACATTCATACACAATAAAACTATAGTTTAAAAAACTGAGACCTCCCTATAATTGCCATTCGTACTGTCATCAGGTATGTAACTTGAGAATAGCAATCGCTGCATCTTTTAGGCGCATCAATATTACATAGTTACATTCCGAGCTAATAAAAGGAAGGTAATAAAAAAAGGCTGTACATATGCCTATTCTGGTTCTTATTTATAAAAATAGAAACTATGAAGGATTGAACAGTTTAAATTTTTCATTAAGTATTGCTATTATTTAACTTCGCCGCTTAGTGACGCATATACATATGTACGTAATTATAGTTTATAACTTATAAAAATATAAAAAACCAACATTTTTACAAAAAATTAAATTTTATAGAATTTGATGTATACATATATCTTGCAAAGTATATCAACTAATACAATCTTTTAATGCTGTTGATGTAAAATTTGTAAGAAACCACTTCGAACAATATTGAACACCAATATAAATATGCTACAAAACGGTGACAATTTTAACGTCAATTTTATAGAAAGAAGTGCAACGAGCAGTTGGCTGCCGCTAATTTGATGCGAGCCATAGAGTATGTCTAAAATGTACTAAAGCAAGAAACAAGCTGCAAATAGTTCTGATAAAAATTCAATTTTTTTTACAGGCTTTTAAAATTTTCAGTTTAATATAAACAGTTCGGAAATGCAAGAATTTAGAGAAATCATACATTTTCCTCATACATACACAATATATACAAACCTTCTGAAAAATATAAGTTTTTCTTGATTATTTTTTGTAAATTTTTTTGTTTTTATTGACTAATAAAGTACGAACTGTTGCTTTTTATTCATGATTCTCGGTTACAGCAGCAACATTCGTTTATAATGATTTTATAAAAACAATATTTGTTTGTTTATGTATGTACATGTTTCCATTATAAGCATGAACTTACGAAAATGAATTGCTGTACGGATATGCACCTAAATATATACATCGATATATTTTATATTAGAGCATTCATTATACATATTTATGTATTTAAGCAATTTTATACAACTAACTTTTAACACCAACTGAATATAATTTTCATTACGTATGGAGAAGAAAATGAAGAAAAAGTATTCACTTTTTCGTATAAAATTTTCCTCACATGAAAATCATGCAGCTGTAAACTTTTTACAAATGTCTCAATTTTATATTTATTTTATAGTACATTAATTTATCAATTCAATTATGCTTGCAAACAAAATTACATTCCAGCCATCTATCAGTTCTTTCAAATAGGTCTTGTTGTTGTTGTTGTTTTAAGAGTAATTTTCTTGACCTAAAGCTTTATAAAATCAATTTGTTATTACAGTTGTTTGCGAGCATAAGTGCTTACTGCATACAAATTTCCTTTTTTCAAAGAATTTTTGCTTCAAAGTCAGTTTGCGCTTAAATGTACGGAAAAGAAACGCACCCAAAACTATTAAACGAATTATGCATTTAGTCATGTGTACTTAATTGTAATGAAAGTGATTTACTTTCCATTTATATTTTTTTCTATTTTTCTTTTTTGTAATTGGTTTACAAAGTTTTAAGGTTTCCTTATCTATATTTATATATTTTTTTTTATTCTTCTCGATTCTCTAAAACTAACTATAATTTAGTTTACGCTTTAACTCGATGCCATTAATAATATGATGATAACATATTAATAGTAAGTTATAGTAATTATAAAAAAAAACTTAAATGTTGTGATACAATTAAAAATACTAAATATAAAGTTTGTAAGTGTAATTGCTAAGCTTTCAACACTTTTTCACTCTACAACCACGCAACAACAATAAATACTGCCCAAACATTTAACCACCCATTTTACATATAAAATGAAACTCTTAAATGCAAGTTTGTTCGTTTTGTAGATGGTTATGTCGTCACATTCTCTTGCAATTGCCCAATGCAATGCCTTTTCTATTTCATATTGCAGTTATTGTTGTGTCACACTACTATATAAACAATTGTTGTGTGTTGTTTGATGTTGTGCCGCCAGCATTATCACCGTCGGCGTCAGTCAACCGCTGGGCCGTTGTGTCCATGACTGGTGTCTCCACCATCGGATAGATATATTCTCACAGCGGTCCTGCTTCACCTTGTTCGCGCTTTTGGCGACGCAACTTCTTGCTCCACAACTCGTGACAATCTTGCCAAGTAGGTAGCCGTGGTATAGCCATCCTGCGAAAGGAAAACGTTTATTATTATAACAGGGTATACTCATGTATCATTGCAACAAGTGACAAGTGATATTTTAATTAAAATCCGTGCTTTTGCCAGATATTGTTCTCTTATGCATTTCCTTCCAAATTTAAATTGTTTGTACACGTTTTCGGTACCTACAATTATAAACCTGCATTTTTCCTAAACTTACTCATCAGGATTTATATTCACGAGCCAAGGTGATTTAAGTGCTTCTTCAGCGGTAATACGACGATCCGGATCCAATTCCAGCATACGATCAAGCAAATCCAAAGCCGGCAGCGGCATGAATTCAAAATCCTCACGTAATCGTCGCCTATGCTGACGTTTTGGTTTGAATGTGTGGAAGAGTGGTAGTTTGATAACATTGGGCCAAACAGCCGGCACTGGCGTGCCACACACACGGGAAATCGTCTCCAGTTGTGGCATTTCTGCATTAGCTTGGAACAGTGGTCGTTTGACAAATAACTCTCCAAGTATACAACCACATGACCATACATCGATAGCTGGCCCATAACGTTCTTCGCCGAGTAGAAGCTCGGGTGGACGATACCACAGTGTTATCACTTTATTAGTGTAAGGTCGTTCACGATCCTCGGCATTGTAGAGTCGTGCCAAACCGAAATCGGCGAGTTTTACTTGTCCTCTGCAAAATGAATGATTTATTTTTAAATTTAAATAGTTGTACGCTAGTGCCACTTACTTGTTGTTCATTAAAATATTTGAACATTTGATATCACGATGTAAAAAATTCTTTTTATGGCAGTAATTGAGGCCATCCATCAGTTGCTTCATAATACTCGCATTATTCTCTTCATTGAAATCGACCATGCCTGATTCTAGCAAGCCCATCAAATCATGATCCATATACTCGAAGACCAAATAAAATGAGCCTTTATCTTTGCGGAATTCTAAAGCATCTTGCTTGTCGGTGACTATTTCATGTAAGTTAACAATATTACGATGATTTAGCTGCCGTAATATTTTAATTTCCCGGACAGCTGTGATAGGAAAGCCTTCCTTTTCATGCTCCAAACGTACTTTCTTTAGCGCAACTAATTCGTCTGTATGATTATCACGCGCTTTATATACCTGAAAATGAAATATGATAATATACGTTTAAAAACAACTGCCTTTTTTTTTGTATCTACCTGCCCATAGGTGCCTTCGCCTATTTGTGCTATCATTACAAAAACGTCTACACATCGTTCGCCCCAATCGCGCACCTGATTGCGTGAATCGCGACGATTTAATATGACAGGCCGCTTGCGTTTTGAGGATGTTGCATTAGCGCCGCTTTTGTTGCTACTAGACATTTTGCCATTACCCGCTGTGCCATCGATTGACGCGCTATCCCTGCCACCTTTCACCGCACTCGCGCTGGTATTCGCTGTATCGAAATCTTCCGGGCTATTTATAACATCATCTTCATCGCCACTTAGCTCTTCCCCGCCCGGCACCATTGGCGGCATTGGCAAGTTGAGCAAGCTTTTATTGGCATTGGAGTTTGTAGCAGGTGTTGTTGGCGTAGGTGTAGTGGCGGCGGAGATGCTGTTGCTTCTTGCTTTCTTAGCTGGAGAAGCAGTTGAGCTGGCGTACTCTGAGGGCGGAGAAGGTGTTGTTGCAATGGCTAAGTCAGCCGCGCTGATGCCCGGTGGCATGGGTAACGCAGTAAGACTTTTTGGTTTTATCTTGATTGACGGGGGTGGGGCTACAGATTGACGATCTGTATCATCTATTGCGGTAACTTTGGTTTCAGTAATCTTTGCGGTTTCACTAGTCGTGGCGTCCGTGTCGATGGCCTTCTCTTCCATCATTTTCGGCATGGGAATGTTAGTTACTTCTACAAGCGGTTTGCTACCACTGCTCACGCCATTGGGTGCTGATACAATATTAGGGGCTGGGATTGAGGCGGATGTGCCGGTCTTTGCAATGGTGCTGTCAGAGGTGGATGACGTAAGGTCTGAATGTGCGATGACCTTCGACGTGCCGCTATCTATAGACGAACTATTCTCGTTTATTATGAGCGCACTATTGCTGTTACTGTTCTCCTCTTGACGCTCCAACAGAGCCTATGAAATAATAGAAAAATAGAGTTAAAGTATGAGCCAATGGGATTCTCCACCGTTTCGGGCACTCACATCTATCGCCTTTTGACGCTTGTGCTTGTCTTTAACCAATTCAGCAAACAGACTGGTATCGCTAATCTTTTTACTATATTCAATACGCTTGAGCTTCAAATCACGTGAGGTGGGTGACGATGAAGGTGAACGGGATCGCGAACGCGAACGTGATCGACTGCGTGACCGGGTGTAAGACCGCTTACTGCCTTCGCGACGACGGTGACTACGCGATGAGGAACGGTAACGCCGGTGCGATGAGCGGGCGCTGATAGCCGATGCAGAAACTGGCGAAGGTGGTGAATCATAGTGTCGCGTTAAGGAGCGCGGTGACCGCGACCGCGAATAACGGTCTGTACCAGTTCCGCGTTTTGACGATCGTGAGCGATCTGGCGAAGTGGATGCCTCTTGAATATATTTGCTGCTGTTGTGGCGATAACTGCTGCTAGTAGCACCGGTGCTGCGGTATGCTGATGATGATGCTGCGGTATACGCGGGGGATTGTTTGCTGCGTACGTTCAACATACTTGGACTCCTAGGGAACAAAACATAAAAATGTTTAATTATATTTAGAACACACTAAATCATATCATCGCAGTTAAATATTTCAAAGGTATTACCTTGAATAACGTCTTCCATATTTGTCCCTACTACTGCTGCCAAAGCGTTCATAGTCATGTGCTTTACGTAAACTATGCGTATTGGAACTATAGTGACGTGTGTGGTGTGTTTCGTACGCAGCCGTGCGACTATCAAAAGCTTTTCTGCGTTTATGTGGAGGTGTGGCTTGCTGATGATGATGATAGCGATCTAAAACATTGGCGAAAATAAGTTTGAAGTTTTTGCAGCGTAAAAAAAGAAATGTCAACTTGTAATCACCTGGTGATACAGCCTTATATTTATGTACATCCATTCCACTGCCTCCGCGCGCACTATAATGATGACCGGACACACCACTTGCGCCAGCATTGCGATGATGATGATGATGTGCTGAGAGATGTTCTTCTTTTGGAGGACTGAGAGCATAACGTGAGCCACGAGTGGTTTGTCCTCGTTCGGCACTGCCGCTGACATACAGCGGAGGAGTATGCGGCGATGTTGCAGCTGGAAAACGTGTTTTAGCGCTATTACGCGGAGGCGTGCGGTGACGCTGATTACTGACTGTGACTTGTAGACCAGATGCTGCTGCTGCAGCAGTGGCACCAGAACCTTTTGCTATCGCTGCTGTTGAAATACCTACAGCGGTCTTTTCAGCGTAATAACTATTACTGCTTCCGGGACGTATTGGCGGCGTATCTATCGACATGGGACTGACTTCTTTAATGGGCGTGTACGATGAACCGACACCACTACCACCGGTATTACGATCTGGACTTTTGATTGCACTGTTGCCGACAATCTTTTCATGTGCACGATGTATTTTTGGAGAAGGAGTATAGTGGCGTACACTCTCAGCTGCTATAACAGCATCCAAATCATTGTCGGAAATAGACTCGATGCTGGAATAAGATCGCGCCCGCTTCTTTCGTCGTTTTTTCGATTTCTTGCTTCTTTTGTGTTTTTTGTCTTTTTTGGCTTTTTTACGCTTTTGTCTCTTTAATTCAGCTTCAAATTCATCTGTGTCCATGGAGTCACTACTAGCCAATGCCGCTTCCCAGTCAGATACCTCTTCATCCAGTATTTTGCTGCTGCCGCTGTTCACACTATTCTTTTTTTGTTTCTTTGTTGACGGATTACTTTCATCCACCAGATGACGAGAAGACAATGCTGCTTTCGAGTCATTGGAGACTGAAGCCAAAGCCTTGTCACCTTTGGCATTGACAGAGCTGCTTGTTGTCGTAGCGCCACTGGTAGTTTTTGATCCGCGCACTGGTGAACCAAGAATTATGCGACGTACCCGATTTGGTGATAGATTGGAGAGATTATCAAGACTCTCATTGCGTTTTCGCCTGTGAAGAAAATGATAAATTTTTAGTTTAAAGGGACTTTACTGGCCACCAGTACAAATTTATAGATTTGCGTTTCTACACCAACTTGTGCCTCAATTTATAGGAATTCTTTATTTTAAGATCCCCTTTACTTACCTAAAGGTATCATCGTCACTGCTCATATTATGAAGTTGTTGATCGCCCTTTGGGGGATTCGGTGGCGGCAGATGCGTCGTTCTCATATCCTTGCCTATATTAGAATTCGAAGCTTCAACTCTTTGCTTTCTTGTTATTTCATTAGACTCTGTATTGAGTTCCCCAGCTTCTGGATCTGAGAAATCTTCCGAACTTACGTCTGAGTATTCTACAATGGCATTCAAGGCATGTGTTTTTTTCGATGGTTGTTTAATTGTCAAACTTCCATCGCCCTCAGCGCCATCATCGGCAGTGGTGGCGACGGATCGACTTCGTGGTGATGGGCTGCTGCTGCTACGGCTACGTCGCATATGACGCGTCAGAGAATTTTCACGCGAGCGTGAATGTTTACTTTTTTTCTTTTTAGACTTCTTGTGCTTTTTCAATAAACCATCATATTCACTGGTCATGAGAGCATGTGAAGTTCCGCCAATGGCGCTGCTGCGATCGCCTGCACTGACGTAGCGCGTGCTGCCACTGCTGCCGCAACCACCCCGATCTTTCTCCATAGCTCCTGGAGCCAAAAACGATTTACTCACGAACACGCACCTGTGCTACTACGATCCTTTGAATTAAACGAAGTAATTGAATTTAAGTACAATAATTTCTGCTTTTGGATTGTTGGCTGTAATATTTCACTTCTTTTTGGCAATAGCAAAGACAAGACGCATGTAATTAAGCTTTGACCTTTTCTCTTTTTTCATTGATATATTACCAACTTTAAATCACATCTTAGCTTTTTATGTCATATCGGTTCCATGCAAAACGAGGAACTAGGATACAATTTGTAAATTATTTTCCTTATTTTTTACAGTTTGTGAAATTTTCTGCAAGCTTCGCCGTCAACGATGTCGCCCCGATGAACTACACGCAGCAACAACAACACGGTAATAGAAATAAAATTTATCATTTGTCACTTTTTGCCCTGTGTTTTTTGAGGTTAGCTGCCAAAAGAAATAGAGCAACACTGAGAAATGTCAAGAAGAGCAAAAGCAATATTGCAACAAAAATCATGAATCCAATTAAAAACGTATATTTAGACCTCAAAAAAAGGCAATGGAAAACTAAATACAATTACCTAGATACATGCATAGGTATTTAACAATAAACTTATACATAAATTTTGCAAATTTAATTAAAACTATATATAAACTAATCATCATCTCAAGCAAGCTTACCCGATAACATCCCTGATGTTTAATCTGAGTGACAGTAGAAATCGTCCAGGCATGATTTGGCACAGCAGCAAAAGTTTCACAAAATCGGAAAGTTTAACCAGTTTTTTTTTCAATTTAAGAATTTTCAGATGAATTAAGATGAAATTCACGGTAAATATTGTCGAATAAATTTTTTTCGACCTGCGGTTTGACCATTTGACCCGCTTGTCCACTTATTGGATGTCGTCTTTCGCTGCACTTGGTTTGTTTGACATTTTTTACAAACTACCTGGGGTTTCTTTATTATAAAACACTTGTCATTTCACACACTTTCACCGCAATTAAACAATTTGGTAACAGCTTTGGAAAACTAACCTGGCCAATGCACAGACAGCTCCAGTAAAAATAGGTTTGCCAGTATGTGCAATACGTGGTGTTATCGCATGTATGTTTGTATGTGGCGAAGGCGTGCGAAGGGCGCCTTGCGCTCCACTGGTATAGTATTCCCGTTCGATTTTATTTGCTTCCAATAATTTTCCCAAAGGAAAAATTTGACGAGCTTGTGTGCAAAAATAGTTCCTTATTTCAGTTTAATTTATATCTAATTTTTGGGGCTTAATAGCTTCATATTCAAAGTTACAAATGATCATATTCGCATACTAATTCTATAAAAATGGCAATCAAATTATGGAAGCAGAATAAAGTGGAAAATTTTTTCTCAGCAGCGCCACAGAGCGATTGCGATTACGACAGCGAAATCTTTTTTATGTGCTTCCAATTTTTTCCAAAAATTTATCGTCACTTTTTGCCCTGTAGTTTTTTGAAGAAGCAGAGCAACACTGACAAGTGTCAAATAGAGAAAACTATGTTCCACTAACCTAACGTCTCCACACTAAATTTTTGACTGCTCGCAATTGTATTCATTATGTGTTAAGATGTATCTATTTTCCCGCAGATTAGCATATTCGTTTGTTACTAAAATGCTCTACCGGAATCGCTTACTACGACGTTACACGATCAATAGCTTGAAAGCAAGTTGCAATACCTTATTACTAACAACTTTTCACTTTTACGACTTGAGCGTCGTCTTCAATTTTTCCTTTCGACTCATGAGGTAACTTTAAAATGAAGTCAATCAGCTGATCACTGTTAGTCTGTTCCCGTAGTTGGGGATTTAGTCAAAAATAGCCGGGAAGATATTTCTGCAGGTATTTATATGTATACGGGAACGAGGCGAAAATTTTAAGTTGTTTCCTTGACGACTGCATCTTGAAAGTAAATTTGACTATTAATTGCTTGCACCTTACGTCACAGCTGTCAATTGAAATGAATTTTTACAAACAGTATGCATGATCAACTTGAAATCAAGGTCTTGATCGTGTAACCCCACCAAGACGCTGGGGTGCTACATGAACATGAATTTGTATAGTTGAGTGTACCAAAATGTATCTTTGCTGCTCTTTAATGCATCTTTTATTTAATATTTAGATAATGAAAGTTAAGCTGATTAATAAATAACTCATAAGTACATTCATTAATTGAAATTCTCGTGACATGCTGTCCTGTCATGCAAGTCCCAATCGAATTTTGACTTATTTGACAAAGATGTGTTTAGTGCGCACAAGCTCTTTCTGACGTTGACATTCGAATTTAAAAGAAAGAAAAAAATGCCAAAGGACGCTGGCAGGTGTGGGATCGGTATTTATTTACAAATTGTCAGCGTGAAATAATCCTTGCCATTTTTAAAGCTTAGCAGAAATTAAAGACTTATTGATTGTGGATGAATAAAAGTATATCAATAATGTCTACACACATTGGACTAGGCGAAAGTATTGAGGTGTGCGTTGGAATTTGTGCAAAATTTAAGGTCTTATTCAAGTGACGCTAAATTTTTGATTACGATTTTTTCATTTAGGACTATGAAGTGCTCCATTTACTTGGTAAAGGTGGCTTCGCCAGTGTGTATAAGGCGCGTTCTACGCGTACAAACGAAATGGTGGCTATCAAAATGGTAAATATAAATAAATAAATGGTTTTGAACTTGCTAACACGGATAAGGGATTTTAGATTGACAAACAGCTTATACAGCGTGCTGGATTAGCCAATCGTGTGCGGCAGGAAGTGGAAATACACTCGCGTCTTAAACATCCCTCTGTTTTGGAGCTGTACACATTCTTTCAAGATGAAAATTATGTATATTTAGTATTGGAGTTGGCGCATAATGGTGAATTGAATCGTTACATGAAACAACAGATGGGGCGATCCATGACAGAAGAGGAAGCGGCCAGTATATTGCGACAGGTTGTCTCCGGTTTGCTATATTTGCATTCCCATCAGATAATGCACCGAGACATATCCCTATCGAATTTATTGCTCAGTAAGGATATGCATGTTAAAATCGCCGATTTTGGATTAGCAACTCAGTTAAAGAGGCCAGATGAGAAGCACATGACTATGTGTGGTAAGTAACCGAATATAGATCCCAAATAATTCAGACTAAATGTTTTACGTTTAATGCAGGCACACCCAATTATATATCTCCAGAGGTGGTAACCCGAGCAACACATGGTCTGCCCGCGGATGTGTGGGGCCTCGGTTGTATGTTCTACACATTATTAGCGGGTCATCCACCCTTTGACACTGATGCTGTGCAGTCCACACTTACAAAAGTAGTAAAATCAGATTTTCAAATGCCCCAACATCTATCGTACGATGCACAGGATCTAATTGAACGTTTATTAAAGAAAAATCCGAGTGAGCGAATAACACTGGAACAAGTGCTGCAACACCCATTCATGGTATGTCGTGAACAACGGTATGGCACAGCTGCCGGTTCAGCTGCTGATAGTAACAAAATTCAAAATAACAACTGCATATCAACAAATCAACAGAAATATTACCAGCACCAGCAAAGTGCTGCGAGCTGTGACAGCGGTATTATAACCTTTGCCAGCAGTAACTCCAGTTCATCTCGTACAGCTGCACTTCAACGTTCACGTTCGATGGAAAAGTATCCCACACGTGGCGCTCTGGAACGCATACATGAACATCATCCACAACATCAATATCAAGCAGATTTTACGCCACTCAAAGCAGCACATTCTTACAATTCCTTGGGTAGTGGTTTCATGGAACCACATGAACCACGTCCAGTTCATACATCAACACCTCAAAGTGATAGCATGGAACTTGATTGGCAGTCTAATGGCTCGTCTAAATACAAGAATTTGCCGTCAACTCCGAACTATTCTATAACTAATCATTTTCCTCTCCCAAAGCCAGTAGTTGAGAACAATGAAACTAATTTTACGACTGGTGGCACTGACTATCTTCCGCAAAATGCAAAACATCCGGGGGGACGGGAAAAATTGGTACGTTATTCTAATGTCGGAGAAATTCCAGAGCAAAAAAACACAGAAGAGCGTTTGAGCGTGCCACCATTGAATACTGACCGTCTTTTACCGACACGGTACAAAACTAAAAATGCAATTATGAGTATTCTATCGGGGGGTGAAGTGGCCATAGAATTCATAAAGTATAAAAGTCGTTTACGCGAAGAGCGCATAACCGATGTATGCTGGATTTCACAAAATGGCTTGCGTATTACAATTTACCAGCCAGATCCGGGAAGGTAAGGATGTAAACAGGTTACATATATTTATTTAATTTAAATACTTTTTTTGTAGAGGCCTTCCAATAAGTGAAGAACCGCCAGCTATGTTAACAGGCGATTCGTCAACTGTTTACACATACGACAATTTACCCAGCAAACATTGGAAGAAGTACATCTATGCTTCGAGATTTGTTAATTTGGTTAAAGCAAAAACCCCCAAAGTAACATTTTTTAGCGCACAAGCAAAGTGCCATCTGATGGAGAGTATGGAAGATTTTGAGGTATTTTTCTATACTGGCGCCAAGGTGACAAAATCGCCGACACAGGGTTTACGCGTCTATGATAAACATGGGCGTCTGTTGCAAAATCACGAAGAATCAGTGGCATGCAATTTATTGCAGCACCAAGAAGAATGCCTGAAGCATTGTCAGGCGATTTGTAGTGCATTGCAGCTGGTACAGACAAGTGGAAATTGTTGTTTCCCAGCTGTGGTAGGTAGGCGACCCAGTGAATTGGACGTTATGCAAGGACAGTGTATCACAACTGCAATGCGGGACACAACGAATTTGATTTACCTAACGCCAAGGTCGCAACAGGTGGGTGCTGGAGTGGATTTGGTAAAAACATTTATTAGCTAATGGCTTGGAGTGCCATTTACTTTGACAGTGGCTTACGTGGAAAGAATTTGTGTACAGTTTAACTTTTTTATTTTTGCTTGTTTAGGGCAGCATCAACTTCTCAATTGACACTATGTCTTTAGGATTACGCAGCGGCAGCAACTTTAGCAATGCATCATCGCAACAATCAATGGGTTTGCAACAGCAGCAGCAACAAGAGCAAATAATGGCAGCACAACCCAATGTACCGATACGAAAAATAAATATACCCGGAATCGGTATCGCCACAGAGGTGAGTACAACCATGACCACACAGTACTAAAATTTGAATTTTAACCTTTCTTTTTCCACTCACACAAGCTATCGCATGGTATTATACAAATACAATACCCAGATGGAGCTCATGTCTCCGTGATACCTGCTAACCAAGGTGGTGGCATCACTTTCACACAAACGAGTGGTTTGTCCACGCACTTTAGCACGCAAGACGATCTGCCATTTGTGGTAAGAGAGAAATTAGCACAGTTACCGCAAGTAGAGCGGCAGCTGAAGCAGGCGCCCGTATTGAGCTCAAACGGGCGCTACGGGCAACCCAAGCAACAAAATTATACCCACGAAGGTATGCAAGTAGGTACGACCCCACGCACTCCGAATGCCTGCGCTAAATACAGCACCACCACCACCGCCGCCAGAGACACGCATCAGCATGTCATGAAATATTTTCGCTAGTGCGTTGAGTATGGTGGTGTGTGGGCGTGTTAGAACAGCGCGTGCGGAAGTTTCTTATTTTAAAATTAATTTATTTGTAACAAACTAAAATGATTTTATTTTTTTTTTTATAGAAATAGGTATTTTCTATTGTTCATACTTGATTACAATTAATGTATCTATGTATATTTGGTAAACTTGAATTGAATTAAAGGTAAAATATACTGTTTATACTGCTTTTAAATTTTGTGAAATTGTGCTGTANATTTTTTATAGAAATAGGTATTTTCTATTGTTCATACTTGATTACAATTAATGTATCTATGTATATTTGGTAAACTTGAATTGAATTAAAAGTAAAATATACTGTTTATACTGCTTTTAAATTTTGTGAAATTGTGCTGTACACAATAAAATTGTCAAAGTGGTGGTATAACCAGATTTTGGTAATTTTATTTTTATTGGCGACAAGATATCGCACATTTAAGAATATTAGAGATGTAATTCAAAATTCAATTTGTGTAGTTTCATCATACAGTTAATAAGCGAGATAAGGAGGATATGTTTAAATTTTGAAATAATTCTGTATATGATATATATTTCTGCATACATAAGTATGTATGTATGTGACATACACCGTAGCATTTCGCATTAGCTGCATTTGTTTTCCCACAAATTCACTTAAAAGATGGGCATAATGAAAAAAGCTTACATATCAAATCCACTTGTTAGCTTTGAAATCGTTTTTCTCGAAAACGTATTTAGGCAGCGTGGGTCCTTTTTAACTTTCCCTTTTACATACATAGTATATACATAACTATAAAATAAAATACAGACACTTTATTTACTTAAATGTTGAAGTTTATTGTATATTATTTGCCTTTTATATTACATAAAATGTGAGTGAATCTATGAACTAGAGTACAATAGTAGCTTAGTTTAGATATATATAAATTTTTATTTCTTACATAATTCGTACATAATTGTATTTTATTTTACTTTATTTTAAATAGATGTACATATCGCACCTTAAATAATAAAAAGAGTTAATTCGAAATTTTAATTATGTGGGAAAACACAACCAAAGTTTGATCATTTCATATAGCTGGTATACAAAAAAAAAAACCATTTTTGGAGAGTTATCTGTTTAACTGAACATATTCTCCTTATTATTCTTAGCAATTGTACAATAAAGGGCGGTGTTATCACTTGCGAAGCGAATGGATTGGCGAACTCAACTTAAATATGCATTAAGAGTGTTCGCTTTTACCAGCTTGTGCAAGTTCTTTGCATCGCGAACACTTTTAATACCTCTTCTGCCTTTTAATTCGCTTCGCCAAACCGTTCGCTTCGCAAGTGATAATACCACCCAAAAGCTCCAAAAACGTAAATTTTGAATTAATTCCCTTTTATTATTATACGGTCGATATGAGCGTAGCGAGTTTCTTCTATTTTATTTGATTTATTCATATTTTTTTACAATCGGATCATTTCACTTAAAAATCGATGAAATAAATTGTACTGTTTTGAAAGAAAAATAATCGGCAATTTAATTTACTTACTTAAACTGCGTTATTACATATTTTTGTATGCGATGTTTTGCCAAAAATAACAATATGTTTAGAAAAATGTGGGAGCGAAGGCTACTGAAAAACAAAAAAAAAAATGGTTTAGTTATTGAAAATAACAGAAATTTAAATAATTTTTAAAATTTGGTAAGCACATACATGCATATTCGCTCATTTTCAAGTATATATTGTTTTTTGTATTTCGCATATTTATTAACTTAACTCTCCTAATATCACTATTATTTACACGTACTAGATAGCAGTAAAATATATATATATTTTTTTTGATTTTTTTTAATTCTTTCCTAAAAAAGTTTTACTAATTAAATCCATATTTTCAAGCTTCGTTGAAAATTTTACATCGAAAAGGGTATATTTTTATATCTTCAAAAATCGGCAATATGACAGTGGCAGTACAATATTGAAAAAAGAAAGTTATACATATTTCCTTTTTGGTTGTTGTTGTTTCCGACAGTTATCCGAAAGTTATACATACTACATATGTATGTACATATGTACATATGTATGTAAAATAATACATATGTTATAGAAAAGAGAGTGAGTTAATTAGTTGTTTACATTCTATAATTTATTGCTTTTGAACATTTAATACGCAGCTAGTTCATTGAATTTCGGTTTTATTTTTAACGGCGTTTTTTGCTTGAAAATGACTAAATCTTTTTCGATGTGTTAGTTTCACAAAATTAAGTTAAGTGAAAAATGATTTTTTTTTATTTGAATGTGTTATGAAAACTGACAAAGGGGAAAAACATGTTTCACTTAAATTGCTAGTTAAATGGGCAGTTAATGCGTCAGACAAAAAAAAAGTCGCAGTTTTCCAAAAATCGAGTTCTTGTTATATGTAAATAACATTAGTTTTTAAATGTATTTTTTCCAATAAGTCGCCCCTGATGAAAGCAGAGTTTAAGCGTAAAAGGTCTGTACTTGAACACTTTAACGACGGAATCAAAATAATCGGCCTTTTTCGCAATTTGTTTTTGGTTTGCCTGTCAATGGGAACGATTCATTCACATGGAATTAGCGATAAGGCTGAATGATATTTCTGAAGTTGTTTCAAAATCGGTTCAGCTCGCNCTTCTGCCTTTTAGCTCCAAAAACGTAAATTTTGAATTAATTCCCTTTTATTATTTTACGGTCGATATGAGCGTAGCAAGTTTCTTCTATTTTATTTGATTTATTCATATTTTTTACAATCGGATCATTTCACTTAAAAATCGATGAAATAAATTGTACTGTTTTGAAAGAAAAATAATCAGCAATTTAATTTACTTGCTTAAACTCCGTTATTACATATTTTTTTATGCGATGTTTTGCCAAAAATAACAGTTTGTTTAGAAAAATGTGGGAGCGAAGGCTACTGGAAAACAAAAAAAATAAGAATGGTTTAGTTATTGAAAATAACAGAAATTTAAATAATTTTTAAAATTTGGTAAGCACATACTACATGCATATTCGCTCATTTTCAAGTATATATTAACTTAACTCTCCTAATATCACTATTATTTACACGTATTAGATAGCAGTAAAATATATATATTTTTTTTGATTTTTTTTTAATTCTTTCCTAAAAAAGTTTTACTAATTAAATCCTTGTTTACAAGCTTCGTTGAAAATTTTACGTCAAAAAGTGTATATTTTTATATCTTCAAAAATCGGCAGTATGACGGTGGCAGTACAATATTGAAAAAAGTAAGTTATACATATGTATGTACATATGTACATATGTATGTAAAATAATACATATGTTATAGAAAAGAGAGTGAGTTAATTAGTTACATTCTATAATTTATTGCTTTTGAACATTTAATACGCAGCTAGTTCACTGAATTTCGGTTTTATTTTTAACGGTGTTTTTTGCTTGAAAATTACTAAATCTTTTTCGATGTGTTAGTTTCACAAAATTAAGTTAAGCGAAAAATGATTTTTTTTTATTTGAATGTGTTATGAAAACTGACAAAGGGGAAAAACATGTTTCACTTAAATTGCTAGTTAAATGGGCAGTTAATGCGTCAGACAAAAAAANCATAATTCGTACATAATTGTATTTTATTTTACTTTATTTTAAATAGATGTACATATCGCACCTTAAATAATAAAAAGAGTTAATTCGAAATTTTAATTATGTGGGAAAACACAACCAAAGTTTGATCATTTCATATAGCTGGTATACAAAAAAAAAAACCATTTTTGGAGAGTTATCTGTTTAACTGAACATATTCTCCTTATTATTCTTAGCAATTGTACAATAAAGGGCGGTGTTATCACTTGCGAAGCGAATGGATTGGCGAACTCAACTTAAATATGCATTAAGAGTGTTCGCTTTTACCAGCTTGTGCAAGTTCTTTGCATCGCGAACACTTTTAATACCTCTTCTGCCTTTTAGCTCCAAAAACGTAAATTTTGAATTAATTCCCTTTTATTATTTTACGGTCGATATGAGCGTAGCAAGTTTCTTCTATTTTATTTGATTTATTCATATTTTTTACAATCGGATCATTTCACTTAAAAATCGATGAAATAAATTGTACTGTTTTGAAAGAAAAATAATCAGCAATTTAATTTACTTGCTTAAACTCCGTTATTACATATTTTTTTATGCGATGTTTTGCCAAAAATAACAGTTTGTTTAGAAAAATGTGGGAGCGAAGGCTACTGGAAAACAAAAAAAATAAGAATGGTTTAGTTATTGAAAATAACAGAAATTTAAATAATTTTTAAAATTTGGTAAGCACATACTACATGCATATTCGCTCATTTTCAAGTATATATTAACTTAACTCTCCTAATATCACTATTATTTACACGTATTAGATAGCAGTAAAATATATATATTTTTTTTGATTTTTTTTTAATTCTTTCCTAAAAAAGTTTTACTAATTAAATCCTTGTTTACAAGCTTCGTTGAAAATTTTACGTCAAAAAGTGTATATTTTTATATCTTCAAAAATCGGCAGTATGACGGTGGCAGTACAATATTGAAAAAAGTAAGTTATACATATGTATGTACATATGTACATATGTATGTAAAATAATACATATGTTATAGAAAAGAGAGTGAGTTAATTAGTTACATTCTATAATTTATTGCTTTTGAACATTTAATACGCAGCTAGTTCACTGAATTTCGGTTTTATTTTTAACGGTGTTTTTTGCTTGAAAATTACTAAATCTTTTTCGATGTGTTAGTTTCACAAAATTAAGTTAAGTGAAAAATGATTTTTTTTTATTTGAATGTGTTATGAAAACTGACAAAGGGGAAAAACA
This sequence comes from Rhagoletis zephyria, assembly GCF_001687245.7. NCBI lineage: Eukaryota > Metazoa > Arthropoda > Insecta > Diptera > Tephritidae > Rhagoletis > Rhagoletis zephyria. The sequence continues at coordinate 4,804 of NW_016160655.1, read as the reverse complement.
TGTTTCACTTAAATTGCTAGTTAAATGGGCAGTTAATGCGTCAGACAAAAAAAAAGTCGCAGTTTTCCAAAAATCGAGTTCTTGTTATATGTAAATAACATTAGTTTTTAAATGTATTTTTTCCAATAAGTCGCCCCTGATGAAAGCAGAGTTTAAGCGTAAAAGGTCTGTACTTGAACACTTTATCGATGGAATCAAAATAATCGGCCTTTTTCACAATTTGTTTTTGGTTTGCCTGTCAATGGGAACGATTTATTCACATGGAATTAGCGATAAGGCTGAATGAGATTTCTGAAGTTGTTTCAAAATCGGTTCAGCTCGCGTGAATCTTAATATTTTTCCGAAATCTTAAAATATAAAAAATTTTATAATTCCGATGGAAAACATACCGATTTTTTTTTGTATTGAGATTGGTGCACCTTCAAGTAGATTTGATATACATATGTACATAAATCCCATTTTTTTTTATTTCGAAGTGTAGTGGGATTATGAAAATTCGCTGCTCTTAATTTTCGTCTCCGGAATTCTTTCAAAGGTAATCGGCGGTGCCCAAAAGTATGCAACATGAAGAAGTAAGAGATTCAATATGTAATCAGCCGAATCTGGCAGTATGAGGGGCATGTAACTAGATTTTGCATTTTGTTAGGCGCGCCTGCTATTCTTTTCCATATTTTTGGCGATCAAAATTAGCTATAGCGAATGTTGGAATCCGACTGCAGCTAGCTAGTGATTAAAATAAGTGAGATCAATATTGACAATTTCAAACACTATACCCTTGATTCAGATTGACAATCAGTAATTGTCTTGATCAAAAACTGAGAGCTAGATCCACGCAGGTTATTTCACTCGATTATGACCTGTTATGTTTGAGCCAGCCTACTGGGACAACCCGATTTGAACAAACCTGGAATACCTCGAATTGTTAGAAATTTGGCTACTAAAGCGCAGGGTTGGTGTGGGCAATGAGATCTTGCCGCTCAGGTTTCTTTCCTACTGACCGCTATATAACATACAATATATTTATAGCTGTAGAACTACGAAAAATCGAGCTCCCATCTGCCAAACTTCGCGATTATTCCCAGGGGGGCTACTCTGTAATGCGATACGACAGAAAAATGCGATGCGATAGGCAATCACCCCTGTGTATTACTTACGATGTGTTTGCGCGAATGCGAATCATTTGTTTTCGCATCGCATTATAGAGTAACCCCCCAGATGTGAGTATTCGCTATAGCTAGGCAGGTTCTGCAATTCACTTCCGAGTGAACTTCAATCCATTTCGATTTTAATTCAAATTGGCAGGGGTTGAAATTTACTTGGAAGTGAATTGCAGAACTCGCCTGAGTACTTCGGGACGATTGCGTCACCTTCTTTTCAGATAGGCAGGAGGTACCTTTGCTGCTTACATCTTTCACAGGTAATTAAGGAACTTAAGACCCTATTTAACAGCGTCTGCACCCAAATTTACATATATACATATATTACACTGGGTGCCTGGTCATCGTAAGATCCAAAAAAAAAATGACGTCGCCAATGAGTTAGCCAAAGAGTTTATATGATGTCGTAAGGTGAAACGAAAGCAACGATCCTTAATAGCGTACGACATGGGGTTGAAGGATAGCAAAACTCTCCGCATCCTGTAATTTTTCAGCGAACCAATTCTGGCAATGTTTTTCAGGCTGAAGTCTTTGCTGGTAGAGTGGCGTGTGATGTAGTTTTAGCTCCACTACGAGTCAGTACAAGCATGGCGTTGCATTGATCTCGGTGATAGGTCACAGGAAAATTCATGACAGCGAAGGCATTTGCCTTGGGATCTATGTCCCGTCATAGTTGTTACTATTCTGAGTACTGCTATCTTCGTCCTATTATATTCAGACCAGAGTTCCCATGACATCTTGGTGGTCTGTATAACTGACCCCCGTTTTGTAGTCGGTCAAGGAAATGGCGATTAATTTCTTTTCGTATTATCACAGTGCTACCCGTAATTTTATTTTGATTTCCTTGACCTGCTTATATTTAGTACCCGGAGATGTTATTGCTAATAGTGACTCTATTACCTTAGCGGGAAAGACGGAGAATGCAATAGATAAAAATATTTATATGGATGATTAAATCTATAACGATATCGTTATTAACATTGTTTGACGAAAAATACACCCCGTGTCATAATTATAAGCGCACCACATATTGAAGCATTTTAACAATTTATTTTATTGTGTTGTTAGAATGGCTGACTTCCAAAACGTATCACTACAATGTTTGGATACTGTTATACTGCGGAATTGGAGTTCAAACAGTTTGTATAGCAATGAAAAATTTTTCTGAATTTTCCATTTTTAAAATACCAATGGTGATCAATAACGTTGATTGCTCTAGCGATGCGTTTCGATAACTTTTCAGATGCGTTTTGGAAAAGTATGTATTGTCAATATTTTGTAGTTCGACATGATGGAACATTATACTTTATACGTATGCAAAGCAATCGACGTTTTGGAAGTCAGCCTATGTTCGAAAAAAATTGCCAAAGTTAACGGTAAGTCTAAGCTCCTTCAAACTTGCACTTTGCTTTAAAACTGCATACTCAAAATTTGTCTAACATATTTAATCAAGAAGCTAGATATTTTAAAGAAAGTTGATTGGGTTTTTTTTTTAACTATTGCACAAAATTTTAAACTTATATTTATACTAAATATATTTTTATAAAAAAATAACTAAAATTGAATAACAAAAAAATAAATTGTTAAAACTTGCCAATATGGAGTGCGCTCATAATTATTACATGGGGTGTATATGGAAAAGATAATCGGCGAATATTTTCGATAGTCTATAAATGTATCGATAATGTGATCGATAAATAGTCTATAGTGATATTAGCCTGGCACGTAGACTGTGGTGGGCGAATTTAAATCGTAAAATCACGGGAGTTACAATACCATAGAATGCATTCACTTATGTATGCATATTAGACCGTACCAGAAAAAAGTTTGTCGCACACCAAAGCAATATCGATTTTTATTTTTTAGATATATATGTGCCCTTGTGTTGAGGTGAAATTTTTTGTACCAGAGCTAAGTTTTTATCAGCCTAAAGACCACTCTAATGCCAGAAAACTAAGACCCGCCAAAAATCATGAAACTTTGGCTAAGGAAGTATGTATTTCGATTTTTTTTTGTCTCGAGACAATTTGGAAAAAAAATGAGTGAAAGACCAACCTATCTCGACAGCCGGTTCGAAAACGCACTATCTCATAAAACTTTTCAAGAACGGCCAACTTAAGATTTTGTCTGATGAACGCCCTATTTCAGAATTTGATGGTAAAACGCCCTATCTCCGAATTTGGTTCAAAAATGCCCTACCTCAACTGAATATATATTGAAACGAGTAAAAAGGTCTAAGTTCGGGCGGAGCCGAACATTAAATACCTGTCGGAAGTATTCAATATAGTTTTTCACCTCACCGAAACTACCGCTACATGGCAAGCAAGGGTGGTTTTACATCTACATATTTTAAAAAGTTTCGGTAGAACGTTCAGTTACACATAATGAGATAAACTTATATATTTAGATATATGTATGTGGGCGGTATCACGCCCCTTGGATTGTTGTTAGTATCAATTTTGAGTAAATTAGCTTCCTAAAATTTCGAAATATCGAAGTTTCAAGCAAATCTGCATTTTATCGTTATTTGAAAAGTGGTCGAAATTTTAGTCCGTTTGAATCGGCAGCTGAGATAGGCCGATCTTCCACTCAGCCGTCGATATGTACTTAGGTTTAGCAAAAAAAAAAGATTGCTTCTAAATTGCTTGCAAAAATACTTGAGACCAGGGTGTAATGGCGAACTTTTTTTGGTTGTTTGTTAGGTGGTATGGTCTACTACACATGCATATCTGTGATCCATTATTTGACATTAAATTTGAATGTATTTGTATCGAAGCAGCTCCTCCTAAGTATATATATGTACATACTTATTTTAAATGTAAGCATACGCCTCTTAATAAATCTATTACATATTTGATTGCATTGATTACCTGTTACGTAGATATTGCTTTTCTTTACACAAAAAAAAAAAAATAAAATAAAAGAAAATGTTTAAGAGATTAAATACTATTTACTGGTTCCAACTACTTACGTACATCAATTACTTAAATGTTTAATATTTTTACATACATAAATCTATATGAATACATTTGTATATACAAAATTTATTTCAAGTTTATGCACTCTTTCTTCAATAATTACTATTTTGCTAATATTTTAACTAATCGTTGATTTGATATGCTAATTTGCTTGCATTGCATATTTTACCAATATTTGTAACTATGTTGTATGTATGTATGTATGTATGAAGTTATTACTAAGTATGAATATGGACTTTTGCATTTTGTATTTTGCAAGCAAGCGCACCTAGGCAATTTATATAATAAATACATTTTCTAAATTATACACACATATGCGCACATATTTCATATACATATGCAGGTATTGAAAACGATTAATTTTAAATTGAATGCAATTTATTGCTTGCTTTTTGTTTTGGCAAAATTTTCAATACAACTTTTGGGCGCAATTTAGATTTGTTTTTGCTTTTTAAAATTTTTTGTTTTTTTGTTTTTATTTTCTATGCAAATTCAGAAGAATTCATTTTGAGCATAAAACTATCGATTGTACATTGCTATTGAGTGTATGTGTGTATGTGTATGTATGTATGTGTCCGAGTGTGTGTATGTAATTGTGTTAGTATGTATATGTCGTACTTTTAATTGATGATTTTGACAATTGTAGTAATTTTTGCATCCAATTTTTGG
>NW_016160654.1:57700-61202 GCF_001687245.7 Rhagoletis zephyria | reverse complement strand
ACAAATTCCTTCTTACGGAAAAATATATGAAAAAGTTTAAATTTGTCCGATACAAAATTTCTGTCACCGATACATAATTGGGTCTTATCCCCACATTTTTATATTTCAGCAGAGTTAGCAAATCTATCTCGAAAGTGAAGTATCTGGGTCTTATCCTGAACATCGAACTCCAGGCGTATATCTATGCCATTAGTATGTGTGCAGAGATTAAACTTCGTAGGCATTATCGAAGTAAGAGGATCATTATATTAAGTGATAGTTGGGCGGCACTTAGGGCCCCCTCATCCTTCGAGGCTGAATTCTCTTTGGTCCCGGAGTGTATAACTAGAGGAGCTTAATGCTCTCGCAGTGCTATCCTAGTGGTATGGGTACTAGTCCATGGAAATGAGGAAGCTGATAAGTTAGCCGGAATGGCTGCTGTCTCGACCCCGATAGGTCCTGAGACTTTATTGCACCTACTACTGGAGTTTGAGGCCGCTTCACGGAGAGGGAGGGAAGCATAGGACGTCTATGGCCAAGAGAGTCTTGGGGCTAGCTGTAGTGCTTAGGGCGCAATTGACCTACTGGTCTCATAATTTTCTTAAAAATTTCAAAATTTTTATTCAGAATTTCTAGAAAATTTTCGATTACCGTGGTTTTTTTTTTGGATTTTGTGTGTTGTTGCGCGTTTTATTCCATAAAATGCACGAGCAAAATCTATTTTTATAGAAGAAATTGCGCAACACCCATACACACTGGAAACTTTTCTAGAATTTTTGAAGACAAATACTGAAATTTTGATGAAAATTTTTCGAATTTTTGTGAACTTTATATAAATTGTGAAACTTTGATTTATATGGTTCATATTATAGAAAGAACTATACTTTCATAAATAATTAATGCAGAAAACAACAAGGTGTACACTTTCATTTGTCGCCTAGTGTATATCCACTTCGCCAGGCAACAATTCTTGTTGAATAATTTTATGCTTATAATGCAAAGATTTCACACTTTTCTGAGCTTGAAATATTTGTTGTGGGCTGCTTATATTAACAGCCTTTAGCGAGGTAAAAAACGTCTTTTTTTAAATAAAATTTAGATATACATACATTGGTGGCCACACTACTTCTTTACAAGTTTTGACCATTCATGTTTTCTTTTGATGTATTGTGGAACGATTTTCCCTCATTCCTTGCTAAATATTCCTTTCTAAAAATGTCTCTGAAGATGGCACAACGCGGAAACCGGTTTGAACCAAACCAAATTTGACAAGGCATAACAGAAAACCGTCCTACAATAAATCATACTCCTTTATTTTTTCTTAATTTATGTTTAATTCTTTGTTACAAAAATATAGTTTATACCAGAACGAAAACCAAGTAACTCAAAGTTTCAAACCTTGTACAAGATTTATAAAAAACGGAAAATTAAAAAAAAATGTTCAACAAAATTAAAATTTTTTTAATCAATATTTTTTCAACACTCATAAAGTAGTAGCGTTTCTAATTATGCCGCCACCACTGCAAAACGTAAATAAAAACACTGTACATACACCAAGAAGCAAATAAAAAAAAAAATACTTATGTTCTACAGTACCTACCGAAATTCTAAGTATGTAGTTTTTATCTGACCACCACTGTATACATATGCCTGAGAAGTATTTGTGTGGTAATTATTTCATGTCTGCCATTTCATTACATTTTTATTATGAAATCAATTCTTTCTTTACATTATCTGCATAAAAATATTGTCTTCAACGATTTCTCCATTCTCTAACGTTGTAATTTTCTAGCAGCCACGCGCATAATTGAAGTTATTCGCGTCTCTCACCGTTTAGTCGCCTTTCGGCATTGACTGCCATTGAACTTTTGATTGTATTGTAATGAAGTAGTTATCGTTGTTATTGTTATTGTTGATGTGATGAAAAAACCGTTGACAAAATCTTGAAGTAATCAGCATATAGCGTTCATAAGTATTCGTTCTTTTCGTATTTTGTAACAACACAAGCATTATACGCTATCCACTAAAGCTACACAACTCAACATTTTATTTTTCAAGTAAAAATGTGCTTTTCATTTAGTCGGCTATATTGAGTAGAATCTAGAGTAGAATCTTCAAAATGCGGGAGAGTAACATAAAATAGTACCCTTGACATTGTCTTCATTGCATCCCTAGCGGATAGCAATAGAACCTGGAACCCGCGGACTCTATTCAGTTCCACCTTGATGGATGCAAAATGGAGGGGAAGTGCACTCGGAACAACTAGAGGAAAGTCATTGCGCCTACCGGACTACTGCAGCGTCTTTCAATCCAAATGCTTAAGGACGGAAGCATCTTCTCAGACAGCGGCTTTAAAAGCACTGTGGATTCGGTCACATGCACCTCGCAAACTGTGGTGACTTGCCGCAGATCACTTAACCTGTTGGAAGAGTAGTCCACTCTTCGCCTGGTATGGGTGCCGGGATACAACGGCATGTATACCAGGCATTGATATGACGAATGAGCTTGCAAGAAAGTACTCTTCCCTTTCGCCTTCGCCGTCTTGGAAGAGGTTGAGCTAATTGCAAGCTCAGGTATTCTTCTTCTCCAAAGCAGGGGAAAGATGGAAACAGCTAGAAACCTGCAACACGTCAAAAATCTCACGTGGCCGCAAAGGGATGTGAAAAGGTCGGGGAAGTTCTTGCGGGCCTGCTGACCAGTCACATCACTTGGAGAGACTCGCCATGCTCTTCAACGACTTCTGCAGGAACTGCATATACGAGAAGAATCAGTAAAAGCTTAAACAGACGGCAGCGTTGATACGGATTAAGTCGGACTTAAGCTGGATTTACTGCAGTTAATTCCCGAGTTGATCCGGATCAACGCTGCCGTCTGTCTATGCTTTTAGACACCTATTTTGCTATTGTCCGCACTGGGAAGGACCAGACTTCATGGACGCTGGGACCACCGGAAATCTGGACGATATAGCGGGCATAAGTCGATTGCTCACTCCATTTCCGAGACTTTCGAGAAAATCTATCGTTGCCCCATTGGGAGATAATATTCAACTACAATCGCAATCTCCTTTTCTCCTGGCGCCGATATATAGTTGGTGGTTTTTACTAAACTTTCATGGTGACAGGTAATAAGATCAACGGAAATAAGGTCAATTGACTTTATTTCCCACCCTGGTGCGAAATAAAGTCAATTGACATTATTACCTTTTTAAAAACGAAATAAAATCCATTGACATTATTTCTCTTTCAAACATTAAATTTGCTTAGCTTCGCGGCGGCCCGCATCAGCGCGCCACACCGCGCGCGCCGCCCTCGCGCTCGCGCCCCGCGTACCCCGCGCGACCGTCGCGCACACCACGTCACGCTACGCCGCGGCCCCCCCCGGCCCCCCCTTCCCCGTCTTCCACCGTTCTGTATCGCAGGTAGATTTATTTTTTGTATACGTTGAAATAAAATTGGTATATATTTTAAACATCGAGGGCTTATATTCAATAATACCCTCTATCTGCAAACTTTTTACAACGATG
>NW_016160654.1:0-56179 GCF_001687245.7 Rhagoletis zephyria | reverse complement strand
CAAATTTTGAGTTGTGTCAACTTTGACTTTAGCGCTTCATATGTGCGTTGTAGTTGTAGTTGTTTGTATTTGGTGTCACTGCCTGCTAAATTTATGCAGATTTTCTTAATGATATTTGATTTGCTTCGTCAATGCCGGTGTAGTCCCCGGCTTCTGCTTGCTGCTCTTCGACCACTGAAGCTATTGACATAAAAATTGCTTTTATACATACATATATGCTTACGTATGTAAATATGTACATACATACATATATATATGTTTCATTAGACAGTATCACCTTACACGCAAGCAAAAAAAATATCAAGGTACACATTCGAATGGAAATAAATTTTTGAGGCAATTTGGGGAAAAAATTTTATTAGCTTAACCTTTTTTAAATTTTTTGGTGACACCTACATTCGGCAACTAAAAAGTTTAAATAGTTCTACTGGAATAATTGAATATTTCCTCAGAAAAGGTTTTTTGGTGTGCTTTAATTTACTGACATTAGGATGTTACTAGAACGGGGTACTTGAAATCTTTAAACTTTGGAACAAAAAAAAAAATGTCTTTCACCAGAAAAGAACTTCGGTATATTATACTTTAAGATCCGACTGTAGATATCGTGGATATGAAGAACCAGTAATTTTTAAGTAAAACACAAAACCGGCTTCAATTTTAATATAAAAAGTTGATCTAAACCAAATTAGCATGGGACCACCTTTGAGGTTACACCTTTCTTTTAAAAAATTGATTACAGAAATCGGTTGACATGGTCCAAAGTTATGCGGTAACATACATAAAAAAAATATTCCGACGAATTGATAGTCTCCTAGGGATGTCGGAAAAACATCGATGCATCGAAAATATCGATGTTTTGCTTCGATGCATCGAAAATTTTCCACTCGAGGTATAAATAGTCGATGTATCGATGCATCGATGTATCGATGTTTTTTGAAAACTGACATCTGAACCGTCATTCCAGTTTTTCAACTGTTAAAAAAAAAGAAGTGACTTTGGCCAAAAAATTTAAATGGCTGCAAGAAGTTCCGTTAGAAACATAATTAGCTCAGTTGCAGTAATTTATTTCAAATTTTCTACAATTTTGCTAATAACATATTTTGTTGTGAAACATTACCTGAAAAATCCTATGCAAATCGATGCATCGATGTATGCCCTTTATAAAGAACTAGACTTTTGGTGGTATTTTCAAATCGGTCCTACTCACGTAAATCTTAATATTTTCCTGAAATATTTGTTTTCGAGACTCCAAATGTAATGTTTTGTAGTTGCGATGGAAAAACAGTACCGATTTTTTTTTTTTGCATGGAGAGTGATGCGCACTAATGCACATGCATATGACTGTATACATTTATTTATTTTACTTACAATATTTTATATTTATTTTTTTTTCATTTAGTGCCTCTAACCATGCTGATAGGCTATGGCTGGAAAGCACTATCGTTTTTATTTTTATTTTTTGCTTTCGCTAAAATTTGCATTTCACTTCATTTTACTATTCACAACTGTACGTGAAATGTTTTATGACAGTTGTCATTGGAATTTTCACATTTTCAGCGCCACTTGTCGCTTATATATGGTAAACGAAAAATCGAATCAGCCCGCAACACTCGTTTTAAATTGATATGCAATATCTGTACTTAGTTTTTTATGCTTGCTACTCTTTTTATTATCGTGGCTTCTGGCGTGACTCAGCGGGTCTTACAAAGTTTTATTCTAATATGCGCTGTCTGTCTGCCCGTTTATTTGTCGCCTAGCAGCAATCGCCAACAACTTGTGGCTACCGTCGTTGGTAGTGGTGGTGGTGGTTGTGGCGCATGTGGTGAGTGTGGCATCGTCTCTTCCGAGCGTCTCTGGCACAGAATGCGCGATTTTTCTTATCATTGATTTTTCCGCTTTTGTTATGCTGCTTTTTGCATCACTCTCGATTTGTTGCTATTGTTGTTTTGTTTTTTATTGATTTCAAAAGCGTCTAGCTTGTTGTCGATTTCTGTGATTTCTATACAATTTCTTGCCAAGAAAAAGTACTTTCATATCTACATAAATGTTTGCCGTCATTGCTTGTATCTGTGACATATCCGTTCGCCGACGTTCTTCTTCTACTCTTATACATAAGATAAGTATGTACAAATGTATGTAGATACATTTATAGATTCGTATCTGTAATCTGGAATAGAAGGAAATGTGGTTTTGAAGATTCATACATTTTTAATGGAATTTTTTATGTCAACTGCACATATTTGGCAATTTTGAAATTTTGCAAGTGAAATAAAAAGTGTTGGAATTAAGATAGTAATAGTTTTAAGCACTTTTCTAAAGACAGTATGATTGTGTATTTTTGGTAAAACTAACGCAATGTGTAAAAACACGTATTCTTGAAAAATGTCCATAAATTGTGGAATCACACACTCTTTCTTACGTAAAAAATATACGTCGCCGACTCGTCGATTCGACGAAGAATGTGTTTCCAGGGCTGACGCTCATTGTATTTTGCTGTATTTTTCACTATTCAACTTTTGAAATACTAAGTAAATATCAAAACAGTTAAAAATCGGTTTGAAAAATCATTTTACAATCCAAATTGGAGATAGCCCAAAACTTCATCCTTCCTATGCCTTTTCCATCCCAGGGGGGTGAGAGCATAAAAATTCCGACTTTACCTTTTCACATGCATTTTTGGACCACCCTAATGCACATATGTACATATGTATGTATGGCTGCGCGCTCAAATGTGTGTTTGTATGTGCACAGATTCTGGCACTGCAAAGCTTTTTTCCTACTTTTTACTAAATTAATTACTATAAAACAGAGTAAGTAAAATAAATACTACTTAACTCGATTTGTAACAGCTGGCCGCTTATTTAACGTCATTATGCTAATGAGCAACGCCCCTCAAAAGACAAATCAACGTAGACTTCATGTTGTCAACTGCACACGGGAGTTTCAATATTAATACAACTGGCTTTATTTGTACTTGTGGCAAAGACCCTGTAGGAACATGGGAACTTGTATTTCGATTTTGGTATTGGGAAAGTTGTATTTTCACTTCCTATCCGCGAAATACGAAAATAAAAATTAGCTAAAAAAGTGATAACTATACGCAGTACGCCTTCTTGAACTAAGAATCACTGTGATCGTTCGTTAACTCGTTTTGACATTGATCGCATAAGTTCATAGCATATAATTTTTATTCTTCATCACAAAAAAGTTTCGCTTTGTAGAGACGATTGTAAATAGCCTTGAAGAATAAACTGAAAAAAATAATAAAAATGTAGTTTAAAAACTAAAACCTCGCTATTATAATTTCCATTCGTACTGTCATCAGGTATGTAACTTGGGAATGGAAATCATTGCATCTTTTTTAGGCTCATCAATATTACATAGTTACATCCCAAGCCAATAAAAGCGAGGTAAAAAAAAGACCTAAGCTTCTAAATTTGGTTGCTAGTGTTTCCGACAGGGATGTGTGATGTTTTGTGAAATGAGTTTCCGTAATCCCTTAGCTTGGAGAAAATTTTCGTTGTAACACTGCAGATGGCACAACATCGTCGAAATCGGGTTGTCTTCAAACCACAATTGACAGCGATAATTGAAAATCGCAATTTTTTTACTTTCTCTAAAGTGTAACTAGACGAGAACTAGTGTAATGTTGACTAGTTTAAAAATGTGCAGAGTTGATTGATTCATTTAGAACGCCTCAATTAATTGCTTTGCAGAATTTTGTTTATTTCATTCCTAATTAGTTTCTTATTGGGACGGTATGTTAGTGTGTGTAAATGTAAAGGCATTTTAATTAGTACAAATGCACATTAGACTGTATCGCGTTGCATGGGACAAACATTTTTTAATTTGTTCCAAGTGATTGCGAATACTCGCTAGGAGAGCATTTGAGGAAAGTGAAATTAGTATTTTCATGTACGATTTTGATAAATGATACATCGTGGTAACGGCATTAAGAAGACCTGCAAAATCCTAAAATATTTAAAGTCGCCATTATAACGATTAAAAATAAAAATGACAAAATTACGATTAAATTTGACTGAAAAAATAAAAACCCAAATCTAATGATTACTCTTGATCAGAAAATAAAAATCAAAAACTAAGATTTTGCAACAATATAAAAGTCTTGGTATTTTATTTTTTAATTAAGCAAATAAGTTTAAACAAACCCGATTTAGCTGTTTATACAGGGTGTCGCAAAAAATGTTTACACCCACCCGTGTAATACTCTCCTAGTGAGAGTTCAGAATCACTTAGAACAAATTGAACTTATTTTGTGATGCGGCCTAATGTACATATTTAAATACAAATGTATATATGTACATACATACTTGTGCAATCATATGATTTGCATGAATTATAGTAAATATATACATACATGCAAATGTACTCAAGTATTTATGTACATACCTACTACATTTAAAATGCATTTGCTCGATTGACTTTGTTTGTCTTTTGCTGCTTTTACGAGTATTAAGTACTTCTGATTTCCATCGTTTTTTTTTTTTTAATACACAGAGGCACATTTGTTAATATCTGTATACCATTAAGCAATTACTTTTACATATGTATATAGATACTTACACTTTTTAATACATGACATTTAATTGAGCATTTTCATTGATTTTATTTTTGCAAAATAATAATTTTTATTATTTTCACTGATTAATGTATAGCGATTTATTTAAAAATTAATGACTTATCCTATCAAGCTGTAAAATGCATTTATGGGGCTGCGAACACAATGAATTTGATAAGAAAATGTAAAAATATGAGTAAAAATAAAAAAATGGCTAAAACATTTATTAATGCAAGTTTGTATTGAGTGAAAGGAAGCTGTTGGAAAGTACTTTCATACATTTAACGCGCGTGCCGATAAGCTTGTCAGCAGAGCATACTACATTCAAAGTGACCGCGCTCCAAGAATTTTATTTTAATTTTTAAAATTAAAAAAAAAAGTTGTATAAAAGTTCAGAGAGTCCGGTGTCGATGAAATACGAGCCAAGAAGATTTCAAAAATTTACTGCAATAGGGATTCTACACGATATTAAGTCGTCTCGTATGGGTTTCTATTAAATAGTGTCCGTTGAGCAATCCTATCAGTTAAACATGTCTACTAAGGCTAAATAACCGATCTATTGAAAGATGACAATGAACACTACCCCCGCTGCTTTCCCTTTGACATTCGTGAACCTGAAACTAGTCAATGTTGTGATAGTTTTTTGTTTTGTTTGTTCTTTGCGAAAAATTTTACACAATTCACAGTTATTCGCAATCAAGAGCCAGTTTGAAAGAGCGAAGTGAATTTCCGTGACATGAACCGCACCTATACCCTCCCTGCCAGTAGAGATAATCTTAAGGGCGCCATCAGTTTCCTGCAAATGTGACTGTGACAAATCAGGCTGATTATGAGTAATCTGAGGGGATAGAGTGAGAGGTTAGGCAATCCTCAACCAGTTTCGATCGCATCATAAGCGATCCTAGAGCCCTTGTTGCCGCTTGATTCTCACAGTAGACTGAATATACCCTTCTAATCGTAAAAAAGTTTCACTCATAAGTACTTTGTGTGGAGGAAAATGCTCAGAACCGTCAGCGAAAAAATTATTAAAAATCAACGCGATTTCGTAGTCACTTCGTATTTCCATATTATTATACTAAAATTTAATGGGCTATAAAACTGCATACTTGAAATCTTTTTTTAGAAAATCTGATTAAAAAGTTGAAAATTTTGATTAAAATTCGTTGAATTTTCCTTATTTTTTTATAAAGTTTGAAATCTGGGTTTACATGGTATTAACATGATCCGTATTTTCATAAAAAAAAAAATTACAAACAAATTTTAGCTTGCAAAATACTATTGTGCATATTTAAAAAATTAATGGTGTATGCAGGCTTTTGCTGTTAAGTCTAATTTATTTTCACGTTCAAATGTAAAAAAATGAAAAGCAAAAATTTCCGCTACTCGCCGTCGAAGGTTAAAAAAATGTTTAAAATTCTGATAAGATGGTAGCATCGCAGAGTAATTTAGAAATATGTATGTGTTTATTTAAATAAATATGTATTTGTATTTTACAAGAAAGTTCTTAAGCTTTACTTTTAAATAAATAATTTTCAACGTATTCATCCCTATTACTTTACAGATTTGGTACACTGCACAAACGAACCGAATGTCTCCATACCACATTTGGCCAATTTACTTATCGAACGCTCACAGAATACCAATTGGGTGGTGGTCTATAAAGCGCTGATAACCACTCATAATTTGATGGCATATGGCAATGAGGTGAGTACGAAAATAAAGTACATATATACACATAAAAACATTTCTCACTCACAAGTTCTCCTATATACCAATAGGTTTGTACATTAGACCGTAGCACCTTGCAAGCAAAAACAAAAAAAAAGGTTCGCCATACAACTTTCCATCGGAATGATGAAAGTTTTTATATATTAGGACTTCCCCGGTAATATTAGGATTTACGTGAGCCGGACCCATTTGAAAATATCCAAAAATCTAGATTTTAAATTAGTTTTTAAAAATACGTTTTTTTTTTTGTTAACCACCACAGATGATAGAAGAGCTAAGGCTAAAATATTTAAAGATTTTATCAACGGAATCAAAATTCTTTCAAATCGGTCTAGCTCCCGTAAATCATAATAGTGTTCATAAAAAATAAAGTAGCTTTACAAAAGGTTTGTAAATTGAAAAATGTATAAAAACGTAAATTTATAAAGCTTTTTAAAACTACTTTATTTTTTTATGTGTAAGGCCATAAAAATATAATATATTTTAATTCGAATGGAAAACAGCATTTTTTTTTTTGATGAGGCACCCTAATGCGTATATGTTTATAGGCAGCAAAATTTTAATTTTTATTTGTATACTATAAATATACTGTCCTCAATCGACAGTCATTTCTTCATCTCTGTTCTTGATTATTTTGTTTGTGTTCATACTTTGTAGTATTGTGCGAGTAATTGTATGTTATTGATATCATTGAATTGGCGACAAAATAGACGCCTCATAATGGAAAATATTGGGCGTCTATACCACCATCTGTATTGTTAGATTTTTTTTTTTCGATTTATCGACATTGTATTTGTTGTGATTAATTGTTTGATTTTACTTAATTTATCTAATAACGTATAAATTTACAGCTCCAAAGCTTGATTGATTTTCCAGATTGGAAAAAAAATAACGACGATTACATCAAATAAATTTAGATTAGGGAGATGTATATATAACTGAAGGGACTTTCAATTTAGTATCGCCTTCGAAGGAAGAACGTCATAGATCATTCTGGTAGAAAATTTTACTGTTTATGTGCAGTAGATATGGTTTTTACTAGTAATATGATGGCTACTGATTTGTGGGGTTCATAAGGCATATTGTAGTGGCTTCTTGGATTTTGAGGAAAAAGGTTTCAATAATAAGGAAAAAAGGAGCCTAAAATTTATTCGAAGTGTGCCACTTTTGCACTGCAATATAAAACCACCAATCACATATTCCAGGTTTTAGGTTATGGTTTGTTTAAAAAAAAAACCCAATAGATTGCTTTAAAAAGCTTACCCGTCGGGATTTGTTCTGGTCGTGACTCGTCTAGACAAACCTTAATGTGATGGTGTACATCAGTCGTGCCCAAATTTTGTCCTGAAGGAGAAGCTTTTTAAAGCTTTTTATAGATTCCATATGATTTAAACAGCGATGGGCAGAGAGGACCTTACTCTACGCGTGTCTATACAAAATGTATAGGCAGCTTAAAAGAGCTTTGTCGCTGTCAAGGAGGCTCGCATCCCCGGATTAAAAGCATTCTCTGGTCATCTGGATGGAATTAAATATTCCTATTTGCCGCAATTTTGATCAGGATAAAAAAGTTAGGTAGTGCGAGCTATGCTGTATCATAAATAACCTACATACAGACTATGTACATATGTATACACAATCATCGTCAAAAATATGAATACCCTGACGTTTTGACGATTTTCTTCTTTTATATTCTCCATACAAATTTTTGTTATTTTGCTTAAAGAATATAATTCATTCTACTGTAAAAACCAGCAGAACCGATTTTTTTCAATTTCATATAGAACGCAGGGGGAAAAAGTCAAGAAATACCAAAAAATTTCCATGAAAATTTTCAACTTTTCAATTCGAATTCTTAGAAAAAATTGAGTACGCAGTCTTGAAATTTTAATATAATAAGGCGCAACTTTTAAGTCTCTAAAAATTACCGTTGATTTTTTAGAATTTTTTTTTTTGGCAAGGGTGTTTCGTATTTCCTTCCATATAACGCATGAACAAAATCTATTTTATATGGAAAAAAAATGTGCAACACTCTCGACAACCTCATCAATCAATCAAATGCACCTTATTGTACTAAAATTTAATGGGCTACAAAACTGCATACCCAGAATTTTTCTAAGAAATGGAATTGAAAATTATGATGACAATTTTTTGGTAGTTCTTGAATTTTCACGAGTTATATATGAAAATTGAAAAGAGTGATTCTGCAGGTTTTTGCTGTTGAAATAACTATATTTTTATAAAAAAATTAGAAAAATTTGGTGTGGAAAATATAAATAAAGAAACGTCTGGGTATTAATATTTTTGACGCAGATTAACCAGAATAACCCACCCACTTAGTCACTGTTGACCCGTTTTCTGAAGGGATTTGGTTTGTTGGTTTGGTTCAATTGCCTGCCATTTGTTTGTGCATCAAATTGCTTTAGCCAACCCGAAAACTTCGTTCAGTTGGTTTTATTTTTCCACAGCTAGTAGGCAAAAAAAAAAACTTTAGTAAAAGCCGCAAGGACATCGTCTTTTGCGTTTGGTGTTGCTGCCTGTTGCACTCCAATGATGAGTGACTGAAATGGCCTTCAGTTTCAGTCGCTTGCGTAAGCGTTTTCTTTTTAGCTTTTTTGCACGCAATTTCTGTGCTATATTTTCTGCCGGTTTTAACCTATTTTTGGGTTTCAAGTCCTGCCATTAATTTACCATTAAGCTTATATAAGCTTGGAAGCTTTGAATATACATATATATTTGTAAATATGTTTTTCGCTCCTTTTTGTGTTATTTTGTTTAGCAAGTCATATTAAGTTCCTCACAAAGAGTGTTTGCAATATTTCAGCTGCTCTACATATTTCGGCTTTGATATCATTACAGTTTATATATGTATGTATGTATGTATGTATGTGCATAAGTAATTACTCGAAAGTACTTACTCGTCCTTAATCGTTGTCACGTCCTCTAATGGTTGTGTTTATACATACATACATACATACATACATAAGTTCATATATGTATGTATGTATATGTACATATTTATGTACTTTGCGCGTAAAAGCTTATTAAACCCTACAAGACATTGCTGAGCACTTTAGGCAAAAATTCTCACACATTTACACTTTTGTTTTTGTAGTACGGCATAAATGAGTAGTTTGACTATTAGTACTGAGGACTTTCTGATGACAACATTGAGGGGAAAGTACTCAATTTTTTCCCATGGCCTGAACGAAAATGAGGACTTTGATAAGCACTTTTGTGATTAGGGATAATGATAATATGAGTACTCATATGATACTCAGCTGTCTTGTAGGGAAGATGTTGAAAGTATAATGGCTTATTTTCCGTTACTCAGTATATGTACATAAATAAGTATGTAGGGTGCCTTTTCGTGCTTTTGTTCTGTTTTTGTAGTTGAGATTTTTTGACTCTCAAACTTAGTGATTGATGAAAATATGCTAATGTGGTCACACCATTTGGTTACCGAAAAATGTAGGGCGTGTCTTTGGCATTTAAATTTTTCTTAATTTAAGTTTGTACTTGGAACGGCAAGAAATTTTTTCAGGAGAAAAAGTGTTTAGGTGGGTTTCACTGTATAATGATTAAGAAATAAGTATGCAGTTTCATAGCCCATTCAATTCCAGTATAACAAAGTGCAAGATTGTCGAAGTTGCTAGAAAATCGCATTGATTTTTGGTAATTTTTTTTAGTGGAGGGTGTTGCTCACTTTTCCCATACAAAAAGTAATTGTCGAACATAAATTGTATAAAAGAACCTTCGTGAAAAAAAAATCGCCAAAAATCAACGCGATTTTCTAGCAACTTCAAAGTTGCACTTTGTGATACTCAAATTGAATTGGCTATAAAACTGCATACGAAAAAATTTTCTAAAAAATCTGAATAGAAAGTTGCAAAATGGTGTAAAAATTTATTGACTTTTCCTGAGTTTTGCACACGTTTTAAAGATTTTATTTTTATATTTTTTAGCGCAGAATGAACTATATTTTTGTAAAAAATTATCGAAAATAAAAATTACAATAAAAAACTTTGCATATATTCGTCACTGTATATCGCTTTCTTTTCTCAATGAAAACGTGGGCTCAATATATGGCAACATTATTCAAATTTTCCCATGCGCCTTGTAAAAAAGGTTGAATTTTACATATGAGAAAAAAAAATGAAAACATGCACCTTGAAAATACATAACTCCACGAACTTATTCGCAAATTATTTTAGTAATTTTAATAAAATTATACAACTCACTTTCATTATAAATTAAAAATTTGTTTACAAAGAATAATTAGACGCGACTGCTAACACCAGGCGCCTAAATGCATGCTATGTACTGCTGCATGTGCAAAATTACCTTCATTAAATTAATGAAATTTATGTACATGCACTTCTCAACTGCCATGTAATAAAACTTTCTTAAGTTATAATTTGATGGCAGTTCAAAGGATGCTCTGCCTAGTCGGATGCATCCTCCGGACACTGCTTCCGGAGCATTCTGCGGACTCTGCATGGCTTACAACCATGCGGAGGTGGTAATAGTTGATTACCATTGGCCACAGTGCCTACCCACTACTTTTTGGTCCAATAAATATTTTTTTTATATACATACATGCAAACATACTGGTCTCCCCTCTCACTGAGTTATTCACAAAACATGAATGAAAATCTGCTGATCAACACTGGCCCTTATGCATTAATAAATATTATTATTATAAAATTAATAAAAATTGATAGTGTAAGGTCCAAATTTAATTGTTCTTGACTTGGGAGGGAGGCATGCCTGTTTTAGGTGATTGATTTGACTAACAAAGTGGTGCTGTGGTGGTGTGAATTAAGCCTTAAGAACTTGAGGTTTTTGTTAAACCGAATTCCGTAGGAATTTAAATCAGTTAAAAAAGTTCAGAGAGGCACAAGGTTAAAAAACGCCAAAGCACTTCTAAAATTTTTCAATAATAAAATTTTCGTTTACTTCTCTCTTTACAGCGTTTTATGCAGTATTTAGCATCCAGTAATTCAACATTTAATCTCAGCAATTTTCTGGACAAAGGCGGCGTGCAAGGTAATTAGTAAGGAAAAAAATAAACAATTAAAAGGAAAAACAAATAAACTATGCGTTTTCGCACGCACACAAACAGGCAATTGATTATAACACTAAAAGCTAACAATTCATTTATTTTTCTATAAATAGAATGCATATTGATGCAAGAAGAAAATTGTTCATACATATATACATACATACATACATACAAATTATATTCGCTGCTTCACATTGTTTTAAATATTTATACAATTCCTTTCAAATTCAAATTTTTAATTGGCATTTTCGCACACACATGCACATACAAAGCTACATACATACATAGATATCGTTGCCGTGGTATAGAAAGGCCCTAACTAAAAGTTTCGTTTCTTTAGGGAGTGATGGAAAAATTCCATGAAAAATCATGCTGAGAATTTCTGTTAAAGACTGTTTTTATTGAAGAAGGTAACTAATTTTATGCTGTAGTAATTATTTTTGAAATCCATTAGGTGTTTAGTGAGTAATTGGCAGACTTTTGCTTGATTTGAAAAGAAAATGTGTTAGGCCCTTTCTATATTAAGGTAACGATTTGAACATGAATTTGTACAAACGAACCTAATTTAATAATTTATTTCATACACACAAAATCGCAGACAATTAGACATAGATACATACATACATAAATATGTGCCCTTGTGCATATATAAAATCGGTTGTTTACATTTTTCATATAACATCCGTGCATACATACATACAGTTGCGGACACATAAATAGGGACACGACGTTTTACCAAGTTTTGGTATATGTATGAATATTTTTTTTTGTTATAAAAGTATAGCTAATTGTCGAACAAACATGTAAGTCAAAATTTCAAGCTTTGTATTAAATTAGCAAAATTTGACAATGTTTCATCAAAATTTTAAAAGGGTGTATTCATAGTCAGATTTAAGTTGGTACTTAAAATTAGTTGCAGCTTTTATATGCTGGAATTTCGAAAGCAATATTATACAAACTTCCCGATGAGCTACAAACTTGAAACTTCAAACTTAGCTCATAACCCGATGACAGGACATTGAAAGATGAATTAAGCTGACAGGTGGCGCAGAAGCCGAGATATTTGCGAACGCGTATTTACGGTACCATTTTGTTTATATTTAGAAAGCTTGTTTAAAAATACTTAACTTTAAGTACCAACTTAATTTTCACTATGTCAGAATACGCCCCAAGTTTAATAACCCAGTATATTTTTCCATATAAATAAAATTTCGAAATGGAAGAAAATGCGTAATACCTACCGCCAGCAAGAAATATAAACGGCTATAAAACTGCATGTAAAAATTTGTATAAAAATTATGAAAAAAAAGTTTGAAATTTTCCTGAAAATTTTCCCAATTTTTGTATAAAGTTTGCAATTTGGACTTAAATGATTTTTGTTAGTTAATGAGCCATACTTTTATTAAAACAGAAGAAAAATAGTCGTTAGTTGTTAAAATGTCACGTCTCTATTTATTTTTCCGCCACTGTTGTATGTACATACATACAAATGTACAAATTGTTTGAATCATAATGTCAATTAGAAACAAATTCAATAAGTTCGCACATTTCTGACATGTCATAATTTCGCATTTCAGTAAGAAATAAATATGAATTATGGAATTTGTTTCTCAATTTATCACTTAAGCCAATTTGAATTATTTATCAATTTATTAACACATTGCAACATTCATTAGTAAAAAATTAAAAAAAAATTAAATCCAAATATTAACATATACTCTCTTCTCTTCTCTCTTCTCTTCATCTCTATTTATCTCCAAACATAAATAATAACACAATTGGTACTTTTCACATTTAAAAATCCAATAACTCCAAAACGCTAACTTTTCAAACACCGGCTTATTGTGTTTAATGTGAAAAAACTCTAACTTAAAAAAAAAAAACAAATTGCCGCAAAAAATAATAATAACAATGCTATTCACACATACGCACCATTGGTTTTTTGTTGTTGTAAATTAAACAAAATTAATTATGAATTTGTAAAGATGGCTTATCGGCACCGGGTGGCAGAATGGGTGAGTACTCCGCTGTTTATAAATAGCTTTTAATAACGTAAATTGAACTTAGTACATATGTATATACATACATACACACGTTTTGTGGAATTGTTTGCTAGTAAACAGTTTTCAAGATGTAGCATTACTGTAAATATTTTTGGCAATATTTTCTTTTTTGTAGATAGCAATTTTTGACGATTGTACATATTTCAAAATGAACGCATTGTGCTTTAAAAATGAGCATACATACATACACTTTTGGTTGCAACAAGAAAATATAATTAAGCATCTCCATTGTGCATTAAATGACAAATAGTTTTTAATGGCAAAGTTGGTCAACAAAATATTTTCGTAAAAAATATTTGGAAATAATGGTACCCGTAACTTCGTTTTCACATGGCATATTTTTAAAGCCACACATGTTTTGTTATTACAATACCTAGTGGAAATTCAGCATAATGCCGGATTTCCACTCGGCATTAAATGACAAAAAATTATAATGGAAAATTTTGGTATTAAAAAAAAGGTGGCTTTATGTCAAAAATAAAAGTCAGTAAGCCATTTATTTAGTGCTAGAAATTTTTTTTTGCCATTTTGTTATTTCAATGCGTAGTGGAAATTCAGCATATGGTATAAACATTTCTTAAACGCCTAAAATTAGACTTTGGCGGTTTGTTTTTGTGCGCAGTAGTTATTACGAAAGTAATGCCAGGAGTTTTGTCTCTGTGTGAGACTGTAAACTTGTATGCAAACCACCGGTGATAGTAGGAGTAATTTGATGCACTGTGTTGAGTTGAAAAATATGTATGTGGTTAAATTTTAGATACTTAGCCGGATTTCATTTTGGTTCAATACTAAAATTTGTGTTAGAAATTTTCACAAATCGTTTTAACTCACCACACCTTCAAATTCACTAATAAAATAAAGCTTTGTTACACTACACATTAAAATACGTATATAAATAATATTTTTGAAATTTAAGCTAAGAATTTAGTGTTAACTGGTTTTTTATAGCCGTCTTTACTGTCCTAAAAATTTTTTTTGTTAAACTAGACCCTTTTTCAAACGAAAATTCATTGTTTATCTCTAACTCAATTTCGAATGTCAATTTGCATTTTAAAAAGCGTATATTTGTGTATGATTTTAGAAGGTACAGGATTTTTATTTTCATTAAGCATTAAATTGCATAAAATTGGGCGTTAAAAAATATGCGCGTAGTTACTTTGAAAGCAATAGACATTAATGTCAGTACATATTCAGTACGCAGACTATAGTCACTAATAGTTTTGAGATTATTGGGTATTCAGTTAGCTGTCTCTAGTCTCAAAAAAGTCACTAATTTGTCAGCTAGCTCTGAACAGGTCTCAAAAAAATATGGAGGAAAAGATAATTGCTCTCTACTTTACTCTAAAAAGCGCTAAAATGAAGAGAGGAAATATTTGTTACAATTTCATTAGGAAAAAAATCTAAATATGTACTTTAGTATCATAAAAATTATGTTAAAAAAAAAATGTTTTTCTTTTTAAAACAATTAAAACATCCTGAAAATTGAATTAAAAAATGTAAAAAATTAAATTATAAAAAATGTTCAGAAAGAAAAATTATTCAGAAAAAAATTGTAGAGAAAAAATAACATTAAATTAAATTAAATTAAAAAAAAAATGTCTGACCTTGCTCTGGCGCAGAAGAAGTTGAGCAATTAAAATGCAGCAATTACATAAAAAATATTTGCCTTTGCTGATTTTAATTCTTCTAGAACTGTAAGCCGACCATTTATTAGACGCCTTAGCAATATTAGAACAAAAAATACTTCAAAATCGTCAGTTAGGTGTGATTCTTGTTGTAAATTTTTTTACTAGCCCTGCTGGCTCGGCAATTTTCAATTCACCTCGTAGTTGTCAAAAATTTACCTACCAGAGTACTACTTTGCTATCAGTTGGCACAGGCCTTGAATACCCCAATCGTATCAAGACACAAAAAAAAGTAACTAATTTATAGTCTCAAATTTAGTGACTGGAGATAAGAATGGCGCAATTTAATGCCTAGTAGAAATTTGGCATAAGAAACATCANCAAGACACAAAAAAAAGTAACTAATTTATAGTCTCAAATTTAGTGACTGGAGATAAGAATGGCGCAATTTAATGCCTAGTAGAAATTTGGCATAAGAAACATCAATCTCGCTTTTGTAAACTTTGCATATTTTTAGGTGCATAAATTTGAATTTCAGTACTTGTATTTGCTATAGACTTTGCAAGTAGTTTTTGATCAGCGAAAAGTGGTATAGAGAAATAAGTTTGGTACTTTTGTTCGAATAGTAAAAAAAAAATACCTACATAGCATACATATTTGTAGACTTTTATCTCACTTTCTTCGATGTTTTAAGTAAAAATAATATTTTAAATTTATTTGCTTTGCTGCGTTTGCTCAAAAAGTATGTCTTGATTTCGAGCCACTTGCTATTTAATATAAAAACTCTTTGACTTTCTTATTTCACTTTATTCTCTTTCGTTCAGTGTAGTTGTAATGTAATTAATCTACAGTAATATAATTAACTTTTTGTTCTTCTCTTTACTCCCCACCACAGGCTATGATATGTCGCCGTTCATACGACGCTATGCCAAATACTTGAATGAAAAGTCGCTCTCATATCGTGCAATGGCTTTTGATTTTTGCAAAGTAAAGCGCGGGTAAGTCTGATATAAGTAATTTATCAATGAAATTATAAAATATTGCATGCGCACAAATAAACTCGATTATGGGTGGTGTTTGACAGCTGGCTCAAAAGCGCAGATAGCTTTGTCATGCAACACGATAGAGTAATAGAGGGGGTATTCACGAAAAATATATGCCTAGTTGCTAAATTTCCTTTAAGAGTTTCATTATTTTTATTACATAGTTGATCACTCTTCTCACTTTTCACAGCAAAGAGGAGGGCTCTCTACGCACCATGAACGCCGACAAGCTGCTCAAGACATTACCTGTACTGCAAGGACAATTAGATGCTTTATTGGAATTCGATTGCCAGGCCAATGACTTGTCTAATGGTTTGTGTTGTCTTTTGCTTTTACGCTTTTAGCTTATTTTACTCATTAATTTTTGAATTGATTGCCAATTTTTATTTCTCTTTCGATTTAATATTTCAATCACAGGTGTCATCAACGTTAGCTTCATGCTGCTCTTTCGCGATTTGATACGCTTATTTGCTTGCTACAATGATGGCATCATTAATTTGCTGAGAAATATTTCGATATGAATAAGAAGCATGCACGCGACGCTTTGGATTTGTATAAAAAGTTTTTGGTGCGCATGGATCGTGTTGGGGAATTTTTGAAAGTCGCTGAGGTGAGTAAAAAAAAAAGAAAAGAAAATATGTCTGAAGTATGTTCTGATTTGAATTTGTTTATTTATCGACACAGAATGTTGGCATAGATAAGGGCGATATACCCGATTTGACGAAGGCTCCCAGTCACTATTGGATGCTTTAGAACAACATTTGGCCACTTTGGAGGGACGTAAAGTATCCGCCGCAAATACACCAACTCAATCGGCAAGGTATTTTTTTTTCGTTTGAGATTTTTTACAAAAACGTATGGAATTTATTTTTTTTTATACGCTGCTGTAGCGCAAGCGTGAAACTACAAATAATTGCTAAGCAGTAAACAAAACCGACTTCAATTCTCATATAAAAATTTACGAGTACCGTTAATTTTGATACAATGATCGGATCTAAACCAAATTAGTATTGGGACCACTTCTGAGGTACCGAGAATTATAGAAATCGGTTTACGTGGTCCAAAGTTATGCGGTAACATATATAAAAAAAAAAATATTCCAACGAATTGATAACTTCCTCCTTTTTTGAAGTCGGTTAAAGAGTGGGAATATAAGGAAAGCTAATTTTAATTTAAGCGTTTGGGGTGAAAATTATTTGTAATCATCACATTTTGTTTGTGTATTAATACGTCTGTTTTTTTTTTTTAATTTTTCTAGTTGGTAGTGTAAAGGATGGTCCATTTAGTGGTTTCCTTCTGAATTCAAAAAAATATAAAAAAAAAAATTTCGGGATATTATTGATTTAGCGAAATCGCGTTTCCAAAGAAAAATGCCATTGAGCCACTGCTCCACGCTTTCCGATCCTCAGCTGCGGCAGTTTTTCTTGTTGACATAGCCGTCGAGATGAAAATACGCTTCATTAGAAAAGATGATTTTTCGAACAAAATGGTTGCCTATTTCGGTTACAATATTTCAAAATCTCTTCTCTATATATTTGAAACTAAGTTGCGTACGTATGACCGCCCATAACTCGAGAACGGATTGTCCGATTTCAGTAGATTTGCAAAAAATGTTACGGGGAGAACCCGATAGGTCGCGTTGGAATCGAGTTATTACTAAACATCGTATTTATAGTCGGATTTCGATCATATTCTATATACACCTGCGGTCAGCTAATTAGCACCGAAATTCAAAATGATTTTGTTTGCAACTATGTTTATTATTTTGAATAATTTTCATTTAGATAAAGATAAATCGTGAACGTGAATTGTTGGTGAAAATGTCGGACAAAAAAGGTTTCAATAAAAAAAAATTAATTTAGGGCGGGACGAAGTTCGCCGAGTCTGCTAGTAACGTATAATTGAAAAAAGAAACTATATATGGACCACCCTGTAGAAGTAGATATGTACATACATATTACGTAACTTCTGTATTTATAGTATAATTTGTATACATACAGCTAAAGCTGTCTAAAAAACGGAATTATGCTGGGTTGTTTTGTAGAAAACTTGTGTTAATTGCGAATATAATTTCAAAGTTTTTTTAGTTTGTTTCATAGTGTGTCCTTATGAAATAAGAGCACGTTAATGTTAAAATTGGTAGTTTCGATAAAAAAAAAAATCTCGGTCAAGAAGGCCCACCGAGGTTGACGATTAATGTATTAATAAAGCATTAGAAATCATTTAAAAAGTGTTCAGTACCACTTGAAGAAGCTGCAAGTAGACATACGCGATAATTTTTTTTCTAAATAAAGAAATTATGGATTCTTTACAACAATATGCAAGACAGTGCAAATGCATAACTTTTTTTCAGCCAATGGCTTTGCTATGAGGCAAATCATGGCTTTAGTTAGATGGTATGCTCCTTGAGAGTTAACTCGATAGTCCAATGCGGTCTAACGATAGGCCCAAAATAAATAAAATAATTCTAAATACATACCCATACTGGTCATTAAAAAAATATATGTATTTATTTATTTTATTATTGAATTACATTCCTCGCAGACTGTAATATTCCCATACCAATTGGCTAATTGATTCCATCCCTTGGTCATTTTTAAAATTTCCAAATAAATCTCTATGCGGTGTCTTAAACTAGCGTTCATAAGCCAATAGTCCTGGGCCACGTTAGCATTTCTTAGATAATCCGTATGTTTGTTTTAAATATCCTTGTTTTTTCGAACGTCGAGCTATGGTCAAAGAGAAAGCACAATGAAAATCACCTCCGAAGTTTGGTTGTCCAATTTGTAAACGTCTGTGAAGATTCAAATCTCTTAATCAGATTTCCAGGAATTTCTGTGAGGGTGGTAAACTTTTTGTCCATAACCAATATCGGTTTCTGTGACTTGCCACATCTTTTGTGTTCCAACCTGGCTCTGCCCAAGCTTTAAGCAGTCAGCGTGTCGCAATATAGCTCGACTCCACCGTTAACTCTCGCGCTCTCTGTTTTGAAATGATTTCTTATCAGTCAACTAACTTACACACATATGTCCCAGATTTAGGCCAAATTTGACGGCGAATACCCGACAAGATCCGAAATTAAACCAGATCGGACAACAAATAGGACTTTCGAAACATATACTCCATACAAAAAAGAAAGGAATGCAGATTGGAAGGCCTCTTGATTCTCATGAAGGCCTTTGGGAAGGGCTTTTAGCACCTGTAATTATCTACTGGGATTTTGATCGCAGTTACAACGTATAAAAATGGCCGAAAAAATAAAAATCCATAAATAAGTTTAATTTTTAATAGTAAAAAAAAAACAAAACAAAATAACAATTAAATAAATAAACAGAAATTTTTCAAATAAAAACTTTGATATTAGAAAAATATGCATTTCGCGATTATTTTCAATACCTGTCTCATACATTTACACTTATGTATGAATCTAATTAAAAGTAGTGTAGTTTATAAATTATTTAAGTTTGCTAATTAAGTTTTATTTTTGTATTTTATTTGTAATTTTCTGTTTTCGTTTGTTGTTTTCTTATTTAATTTCATATATTTTAACTGATTCTTGGTTGGTTTCGCCGTTGCTAATGATGTCTGTCTTACGTATTGCCATTGCCGTCGCTGTTATCGTACAAAATAATTTGGCTGTTATTTATTGCTCGTTAAATATTCTTTTCACCTTTTTATTGCCGATTGATAATTTTTTATTGACCACATTTGCTGAGTACATTTTTAATTTAATGGCGCGTCGTATTAAAAAAAAAAAAACAAACAACAACAAATAAAAAATTCAAAACACCACACCACTTTGGTTTGAGCACTTTTATAGCAATCAAAAGAACTTTAAATCCGCTGTCACTGCCTTATCTTCCACCAGCTCATCCTTTGGTACAGCTGCAGCATCGAGCAAATTCGACACCACCAATGGCATCGATGAGCAATTAAAGGCACAGGTGTTGGCCGAAGAGGAAGCGGCTATGAATCAGTACAAAGTAAGTTATCACATTTTCGCTGCTGATAACCTTTCAACTTTAAACACATTTACTCTCTATTTGCCCCCGTTTCTTGTTGCAGCAATCGAAAGTATCTTCACCCACTGCAGGCGGTGGTGGCGCTGGTGCTGGTGCTGCATTAACAAATCCATTCTTATCGTCACCGCCAGCCAGTGGCGCTGGTGCACCGATAGTCGATCTGTTTGGTGCAGCTCCGGCAACGGCTGCCGGCACTGCGGGTGCCAGTAGTGGTGGCGGTGCTGCTGGCGGCACCACCACCAAGGCATCCGATGATTTACTACAGCTGGGCAATCCATTTGCTGATATGTTTGATGCGCCCGTTGGCGGTGTGTGCGCTGGTGGCGGCGTAGCAGCGGGAACAGGTGGTGCACATAATACCAATAATATTTGGATGCATAATAATGGTAGCATGTTTGTTTTTAATTTGATTAATATTTATATTTTCTTGATTTATTTTTTTAGTGCATTGACACGTATGTACATACATACTTGCGTATCTTTTGTGTAATATTTTGTTTTTTTTTTATACCCGAGCGCACTTGAGTAGTTTATTATGTATAAATATTGTCATTTCATTGATATGCCTTGTATATTTTACTGATGCTAAAATTCTCTCTATCAAACTTAGGTTTCAATGGTGCTGCTGCGCCATCAGCGGCTGCCAATGCTTTCGTTTCGGACAGCAACTTCTCGTCCGTTTTTGGTAATACTGAACCAGCCGGTAAGTGAAATGTGTGTCCTTTCTAAAATGAAAATTCTAAGTAATCCTGCTTGTGCGCGCATTCGGCCGCACCAAGTGAAAGCTAAGCTATCCTTTAGTACCTAATTTCCTGTGTTGGTTCCTTTCCAAAAACCGCTTTCTCCGAACCTAATTTGTTGTTTTCAAACTACTAATCATTTATTTTACAGTTCATATTGTTATTGTTGAAATATATATATTTTTTTCATTATCTAATTTTGTGTGTAAAAATTGTGCAAATATTAATTTTTTATAAATGCTGAAAACTCGTTAACTATCGTTTCTTAAAGGATCATCTCTCTTTACGTTTAGTGTAGATATTTCGGTGCCTCTTTCTTACTAATTTTTCAATATTTGGCATTACTTCATATTAATAGTGTATATTACTAATTAAGTGTTCTGTAAATATAAAGTATGTATTTAACAAATGTCAACGGTTTGCAATTTGATATGCCTAACTGGAAATAGTGCAGATGGTGTGCATGCCAATAGTCGTTTAAGATTGTTTAGATTTATCTTTTAAGTTTTTAACATTTTGCCATTATGAAAATTTAAGTTTTTTTTACATAGTAATTACTTTTTGTTTAGTTAAACAAACAGTAATCATTTGCGGTTATAAAAAAGTTACGCTCTTATTACTTTAGGTATAGGTCTACATACATATCTTCATAGGCCTTCAGCTATTTTTATATGCATACACTAAAATAGTATACGAGTATAGTATATCGTCCCTTTTTAATGTTTAAAATGTGTGTTTAAAATAACAGGTGTACGGTAGTTGCAAATAGCGCCACCTCAAATCCTTTTTTTTTTAAACAAACAATTGATCGGTAGTCAGTGAATAATATTTCTATCGAATTCGTATGTAATTCATAGAGACAATTTGTGTTAAACAGAATTTCTTAGAATATTTCATTTAATTTTTAACGCAAATTAGTATTTTATAATTATATTTTTTAATATAAGTTTTTATTTATTTATTTTTTTTTTAATTTTTTAAAGCCTAGAAATATGATTGCAATAAGCAGCGTTTGGTGTCTGTTTAAGTGGTGGTACATATATGTTTAATATGGCCGTCTCGCTACTAAGAAGTTTCTCGATCAAAATTTATGAAACGGCGCTCACTGAGTGCCAAGTCTCTATTTTTCCCTAGTTAAAATCGCTGTTAAAATTTTACGTTAACTAATGTCGTTGGCGAAGGACAGCAAAGTACTTTACGAAGCAATAATTTTTTTTCGCCTACATAGTGACTTATTTTATAAGGCCACTGAAACTCTTTTTTATTACGTATATACACATTTTAGGATTCTTCAAGAATATAATATTAATCAGATATTATCAATTATTTATTTAAGTTGATCATTTATTTTAGTTACATTTAGTAATTGAAAGTATGTATATTTATTTTTTTTCCTTATTTGAAATTTAACATGTGCGATCAAAATTCTAATGCGAATATGAATTTCCAACTAACAACTACCATTGACTGCAATTGCAATAACTCAAATCCCAACCGGAATTTGGCAAAAATGCCACTCATAGCTGCTGGCTCATCGACCGCCGCCGCTGCTGCGGCAACAGTGCCCAATCCGTTCTTCGACACCATGGACGCTCCATTATTTGGCGCACCACAACAACCACAGCAACAGCAGGCGGCATTTTCTACAGCATCAACTAGCGGCGGTGCCGCCGTTGCCACCTTTATGCCCCAGGGAGCGCCAGCCGCGCAAACACTCTTTATGAACACGACAGCCGCGGTGGCGCCGGCGCCTCAACAATTCCCACCAGGTGAAGAGAAAAAAAGCATACATATGTACATGTAGAATTAGTGCGTACATGGCTACATACTATGTACATACAAAAAAAAAAAATGAACATTGTCTACTGAATAAGAGAGCAAGTGTTGTCCTCTATTGCAGTGTCCTTTACTACCTTTCATGTTTCGAATTGTTTGCTTGTGTTCAAAAATTGAAAAAGTGTACTCGTGTTTGTATTATTTGTACGTAGGTATGTGCATATGTATGTATGTGTGTGTGCGTTAAAGTTTTTATGCTTTACGCTTAAGCTGAGCTGTTGGCTTACAAAAAGCGCCTCCGTTTGCGTGGCATTGCATTGTTGCGCTTACTTTGTCATTTGAATATAGCAGTATGTGTCAATAATTTTGATTGATACCACACAACATTTATGAAATACATACCTGCTGCAAGATTTTGAATTAATCTTTACTCTGAATTATCCTGCAATCTCGCAAGATCGCCATTCAGGCTCCGACTTCTTTTTTATTGTTGTTGCTGCAGTGTTACCATAAATGTCACTTCTAAACCACTGCCATCGGCATCCATACACCCACACTCACATACGCATACACGCTGCCGTCGCTTTGCCGTTCCACTCCACCTCAAACCCAGTCACTGCAATGCATTTCTTAATCCACCTGCTTCTCTGTGTTGTGCTTTGCTTTACCATCCACACTACCTTTTGCTTACTAGTGCGTGCGTGTGTGTTTATTCGCTATGTATTTGATGCGAGCCAATTTTCCGTTTATTCACCTGTCAATCAATGCCAAATCGCACAACCAGCAAGCCAAGCGACCAGTCAGCCAGCGTTGCACAGTCCTTAGGTTCAACTTCTGCCGTCCAGAAAATTCAATGTTATGTGTGCTGAGTGTCAGGTTCCGGACATTGGTTTTGCTCCTTGTGGTTTTTCTGCAATTATATACAAGTTCTTCGATATTTCTTTTCAGTACCGTCTACTTGCGTTTGTTCTTTGTTTTAATTTTGATTTACTTTTGACTGTAATGCATTTAATTGTGTTGTAGCTGCTTTGTTTTGTTGCTCTTTATATTTTTTTAGAATTTCTGTTATCTCTAAAACGCATTGGAAAAACACTAGGTATGTGTGAACGTGTCGTAATTGTACGCAATTGTTTTTGTTTGGATTTACATAAATATCACCATTTTA
The DNA here is from genome assembly GCF_001687245.7 of Rhagoletis zephyria. Lineage (NCBI taxonomy): Eukaryota > Metazoa > Arthropoda > Insecta > Diptera > Tephritidae > Rhagoletis > Rhagoletis zephyria. Next base: position 32,376 of record NW_016160654.1, on the reverse strand, counting down.
ATTAGATATATAACTAAGTTAGTACATACCGTGAAATATGTAAAGTAGTTTTATTAGTACATACTTCACTACTATTTAAAGTTCGTAAAGTTATCAGTAGTTCATAGAGAAATAAGCGCTTATACTATGTTTATACTAGTCACAAATGTAAAAATGGGGCATTTCTTTAGAGATCGAAAAATTGAATGTTAAAGAGACAGAAAACAATAGGTGGATTCACAAGATGTCCCAAGCGTGTTAATGTCGTAAATTATTTTAATGTAAAATAATGGCTTAAATGCTTTAAGAGGATTCGTAGGAGGTAATTAGCGGTAGTTATATATTTTTGATCAACTTAAAAATATTCCCGTGTTATAAAAAACTTACATAAAAAGTTTAACCGTTATTTTGCAAATTTAAATACGATGCTTACGGCATCTTGTGAAAGACTTAATTTTAGCAAGTAAAAAATTTTTTTGATTATGATAAAATTTTATTGGACATATAATTTTTATTTTTTCAGCTGAATTCGATCATTATTTTTTTGTTCGATAATATTTTTTTTTTTGTAACATGAAATACACACTTTTACTGGATTTATTCCAGGATGAGAAAAACATATTTTTTTTTTTTTAACAAGCAAGCAAAAAACGAAACCGACTTCTATTCTCATATAAAAATTTTAGAGTACCGTTAATTTCTTTGTAATCCAATCCAAGCGGATCTAAACCAAATTATTATGGAACCGCCTCTGAGCTGCCACCTTTCCGTTAAAAAAAGAATTATAGAAACCGGTTAATGCTTAATTGATAACCACCTCCTTTTTTTGAAGTTGGTTAAAAATAGCTACAGAAATGGTTAAACAAATTAAAAATGTAGCAATATTTTTGGTGAAAATAGAAAACGATTTCGAATAGGGATACCTAACCAATAATTGAAGGCGTTAGAATCATAAGGGTCTAAGTGACATTTTTTGAAAATATAAGTTATACCCATATTTATATAGTTAAATATAGTATTTATTTGGTGACAATGAATAAACATTCTTTGAATTAGTTAATTAACCTGCATTCATTTCGGTAAAACATCCCACTGCTATTATTATGTGGATAACTGTATGTACTTAGTTATATGAAAATATATTTTTTAAATTTACTAAAATGAAATAACATCTTAATGCAGTCGTATGTCTTATTTTATGTACGTACATAGTTCTTAAAGCTTAAGTATCTGTTTCAGCTTCAATATGTTAAAATTTTTATATTAATAGTATTAAACCTTTCAATTACAAAATATTTTTAATATATTTTTGCTTCTTTTAATATAATTTCTATTTATAACTTTCTTTAAATCACAAGCAACTCATTTCTAAAGCTTAAGCTTCAGCGTCTCTGGTATCTAGGGTTAAATTAAAGAGAAAAAAAATGCTTTTAGATTTTTAGTATATATACGTATATGTGCAAACTTATATTGTGTGTGGAATTTTGCATGTTTGGTCTCATTTTTGATAACTAAAAACTCTCAAACACTCAGCAAGTAATCCCAAAATGGCAGCTCATAAACCACTGGACACACATGGCAATGCTTACACGGCGCATTAATATATATATATTTTTTTCAATTTAAGCCCATACATATATCTACACTGCTCAGCATTATTCACAAAATTAGTACTAACTCTTTACAGTACAATTGGCATACACACATACATACAAACAAACACACATACATATATACATATGTACATACTCTGTACTACTTACATTATAAATATAATCCAATCTGTGTTTTTCTTTGGGTTTTTGTGTTTTTCTTTCGAAATTAATTTTGTATACATGTTTTACTTTAACTGCAATTATCGCTCACCTCGTTTTCCTCGACTTACTTCTCTCGCCAAATAATAATAATAATAATAAACAAATATTTCAAAATTTTTTTTTCTTAAAAAATATATTTATACATAGTATATTTAACACAGAAATCGTCATATTTATTTATTTTGTAAATGTATTTTTTTCTCTTTCTCTTTTTTATGTTTGTCTGTTTTATGTAAACTCACAAAACATATTTTGTATCATAATATAACGGCAAATAAATAAAAAATCATAAAAATGGAAAATGGTGGCACATACAAATATATATGTATATATATATACATATAAACAAATGTATTAAATATAACTACTATAAAAAAATTTGGTAAACGCCTCGTGTTAAATATAAAAACATTAAACAAAAATCGCGCAATCATAAATTACAAAAAAATTTTAAATATTTTGGTGTGGTGAATAAAATCCCAACTAACTTTGTAAAACACTGCTTTTTTATGTAAAAAAAAAAAAACAATACAAAAATGTGTACAAACATACTCGCATCATCCAAAACCAAAACTCATTTGTCTGTGTTTCGGGTATTTTCATTTACACCTCAAAAATATGGCTTACCAAACATTACACACATTTTGGGTTCACTAATTGTAATCGTCCAACCAATTCAAAAAAAAAAAATAAAAAAAAAATTCAAAACTATCATACAACGGTATATGGTGAACATTTGCACATTTGTACTGCGTCACAACCAACACCTCCGACTAATCCATCAATTCCTTATGTAATATCAATTAAATGTGTGCTTAAACAACAAAAACAAAAAAATGCGATTTATAAAAAAAAAAAAAAAAATCAAGGCTTCGATGCTCTGGGTGATGTACTCAAGCCGGGCATCACATCCACACATCCAGCCGCAGCCAATCAAACAAATATTGTCACTACAGGTGCTCTGGGTATGGTCGGCAGCCAGCAACAGCAACTACTCACCCAACAGCAGCAACAACAACTGCAACTGCAACAACAACAGCAAATGCAACCTGCTAGCACTGGAAAAATACTCACCGGCGATTTGGATAGTTCACTAATGTCACTTGTAGATAATCTGAATATAAATAAATCGAGCAGTGCAAAGTGAGTAGTAAACAACAAGAAAGAATTAAATTAAAAATCAATGAATTAAATTTAATGAAAAGAACAACAAACCACAAGCAATTTAGTAAAAATAATGCAACTCAGAAAGTTAAACAAAAATATTTCGAAAAAGTTTTGAACACCTAACCTAACATAAGCAACTAAGTCATTAAATTATAAACACATTTAAAACTAGGTGAAAATGCACAAAATCATTTTGAAGTATACATAGTAAACAAGATAAAAAATCTTGCAAAAAAAAAATACAGAAACATTCATTTGATTTACAAAAATTGCTTGAATTTGAAAATACCAGAAATGCTTATCTATAATGAATTATCTGCAATAATGACTTAACTCAAAATTTCATGTACGTAAATTATCTGTATAGCGAATTACGATGATAAAAAATCATATTTTTCTGTGGAGCATCGACATATCGCACGTCTAGTATAATATAGGGATGTAATTCAAAATTTACGTTTTCGAAGATTTGAACATACAATTAATAAGCGTGATAAGGAGAATATGCTCAGCCTAACAAATGAGCAAACTTCACAAAAATATCAAAGATATGTGTCTTTCTATGTCTCTTTTGGTATACCAATTGTATGAACTGATCAAGGTTTGTATGCGTTTTCCCACAAAATTTGAAATTTTGATTTTGTCTGGAGGTAATTCAGTCATTACATTCCAAGACATGCAAATTTTTAATTTGGCTCTAGTGAAAGTTTGTTATTATTTGAGTAGAGTTGTTATTGCAGAGGCCCATCGATATGTGGAATTTCAAACTGTTTTTATAATATGCTCACATGCATTTATAAAAAATTAATGTGAATTTTACATAGTCAGCTTTCTTCCGCTAATGCAGTTATACTACCGAATACGCTTTTATGAAAACTCCCAAATTACTTTACCGAATTCAATGGTATTTATTTTAAACGAATATATTTATTTGTGCCTCAAAAGAACCTTCGTTTTCAAGCCAGAGGTGTGCCTCATACAGCACATTCGCCAGATATGGACCCGTGCGATGGGCCATCTAAATCGTGTGTTGTCTGGTAATCGCATCGGTATAACAAAAAAAAAGAATTGGATACCGGCATTAACATCTAATTTAAATAAATATATATGTATTTATTTTTTATTTTTTTTCACCTAAATGCCATCACTTGCCACCTATCGTTGCTATACCTCTTTTTGGGAAAATGGAAGATTTTTGACTTGGAATATTCCATTTTGCTCTTCAGGGTTAAAAGCAAAGCTCTACACAGGATTGATAATCGATTTTATCGAATGGAAGGCGGGGAAGAAAATCTTATAAAAAATAAAAAATAAAGTATTTCTGGTATTTTCAGAAAGTTTTCTTCAATCACGTAATATCACATACACACATCCATCAAATAAAAAAGTATAACATTACACAATACATTAAAATTAATTCATTTTATCATAATATCATATACCAAATTTACTACTTACTACTACTACTACTACCGTATAGACCTGTGCAATGGAATTCACCGAAAAACACAGCGAAACCCGGTGCTAATTGGACACCTCAACCAATGGCGGCTACAACTGGTGCTGGCTATCGTCCAATGGTGAGTCTCAATCGCTTCTACTACACTACTAAAAAAAAAAAAGCAAAGCAAAATCTTTTATTTCAAATTTACTAGCTCAGATAAAAATGTACTACCTAGTACTACTACTCTACTACTACTACTACAACCACCACTACTACTACTACCACTACTATTACTACTTCTTGTACAATTCGTACTTGAAATATAAATACGATATAAATTTGTATAGTATTTTTATCACCCAATAAGAATATACATAGTTACGTACCTACTATAAATTAATCGAAAACTCCAAAGAATATACAAACAAATAAAAAACGACTAATTTCCAAAAGCGAATAAATTTGTGCCAAAATGAATATTTGTTGTAATGTCAAAAACAACAAATATACTGCAAAAATATGTATCCAAATATATAAGTTTACAAGAAGACGAATTAGCAGGATACAAATTGAAAATTTTTTTACCATTAAATTTTCGTTTGTCAACATACTTTACCTTTTTTGCTTGTATTTTTTGTGAAAATTTTTAAGCATTCTCCTTTGGTTTTTGAGTGCCTCTTTTGAACTATGCTATGGTTTTTTTAATGTATATGTATGTATGCATTTATTTTTTTCAATAGTTTCCATTCAATTGTGAACTTTTAACGATTTTTTTTTTGATTTGCTAATTTTTTACTAAAAATCTGTTTTTGGATATTTCCTTTGCTTTATCGTCAATCACATCGTCGGTTTTGGATGATTATCACTTGAAACAAAAACTTTACGCTTATTTTTTATCTTGCATTAAAAATCCTACATACATACACTCACGGAAATAAGTATAGTCACAGGGAATTTTCCACGATATATGAAACCATTTTTACTTTAATTTATTCCGCCAAATTTTTATAAAAACACGGTTCACATTACAACAATAAACATAAACATGTAATTTCTAAACTTTCTGCAAAATTCAGGAAAATTCAATAAATTTGCATGCAAATTTTTAACCTTTTTATCAGTTTTTTAGAATTTTTTTTTGAGTATGCAGTTTTGTAGCCAATAATTTTTTTTTAAATAAAGTGCAAGTTTTCGGTTGCAAGGACTTACCGTTGATTTTTGGATTTTTTTTTTCAATAAAAAAAATCCAACTGTGTATGGAAAACGTCCTCAACGAAAAAAATTCTCAAAAATCAACGTAACTTCATACATGAACTTTTTTTTTACTAAAACTGCATACTCAAACAAATTCTAAAACATTTGATTAAAAAGTTGAAATTTTGCATGAAAATTTATTGTATTTTTCTGAGTTTTACACAAGTTTAGATATTATATTTTTATGTTTTTTGGTTGTAGTATGAGCCTTATAAAACATTTGCAAGAAAAATAAAAATTTTTGCATATATTGTAAAAAAATATCTGTGTCAATACTTTTTGCGGTGAGTGTAAATGAAAGAAATAAATATTTTTGTGCCCATCAATTAGAAGTTTTGACTTTAAATTAAAAAATAATAAGTTTCCCTTGAAAAATTTTATATTTTTTTCTAAGAAAAAATGTCGCCTTTTGATTGCCCCTTTTTTTGTGTTCGATTCTAAATTGAAGGCAAAGGATGAGAAAATTTCGTATTCGTTTCTTAAAGGCAAAAAAGGCACATTCTCTGTCTGAAAATCAGATGGTTATTTAAAACGACAATGTTATGAAATGCGTTAGCTAGACAAGGACAAAAAGGCAAAAACATGACTTTTTACTGGGTTGAGTGTAATATCAAACACATTTTGCACCGGGGAAGGGCAACATTTTTTGGAAAAAACGGAATCACCATTAGTCAGCACCAAAAACGCCTAGCAAATTATTTTTATGAATACGCTACCACCAATGTTTTCATTCTCTTATTCTTCTTCGTCTTTGGCATACGAGGCCTTCCCCTTTCTCGTTTGAATATTTTTCCGGCATTCACAAGGTAGGGAAAGTGTTTCATCAAAGTTTTTTCAAGGTTTCTGTGAGATATGAGGCATCTTATTTGAAGTAAAAATATTGCTTTAATTAAAAAACGATAAATTCATCGGTTTCAGAAGTTTTTTAGTCACTGATTTGTATATATATATTTTTTTTGATTTTAAAATTTAATAGTTATTTTGTGATATGTTTCTTCGATTAACAATAATCTGTATTCTGGATTTTTATTTTTTCGATAATTTTAAACCGATATAATGAAGACTGCGTTTTTATGACCGATTTAAATCATTTATTATCTAAAAATTTAAATCTGAAAATAACGGCTGCAATATAATCGGAAAAATGTAAATCGAAACAAAATTTATCTAAAAAATAGAAATTCAAAAATATCGATTAAATTTTAAAGTAAAATAGAAATACAATTTTAACAATTAAATTATTATTTTTATTATAAACCTTGCATTTTAGGCTTTTATTATTTTTTCGTTTTTTCTCTATAAAAATGTGTGTTTCAATACAAGTACATACATATCTATTGCACTTAATAAATAAAGAGATAAAACAACAAATCAACAAGCGCACAAATTTTTTCCATGTACATACAAACATACATACTTATGTACATATTTGAACACAAGAACTTTTACCTCTCAACGACCACCACGACTTCCACAACAACATGTTCAGCTAGCTTCTTGTAAGAAATCACAGCAGAGTACCAACACAAAGCCAGATTTTTGCTGCAATAAAATAAAAAAATAAAAAAATTTTCGCTAATTGTTTTCTAAATTTCTTACACTCTCCTCTTTTTTTTTTTTTTTTTTTTACTGCACTTTTGTGAACATTTATTTTTATTATTTAGCTATGTATAGCAATTTAATGCATATCTCCTTTTCAAATATTTTTATAAGATTATTTTTATTTAAATTTGTTATTAATTTATTATTTCATCTCTTTTTTATCTTTTCTTTACATATGCCCTAATTTTATCCACTCATTCGATGCGTTCATTCGTTTAACAACATACACACGAATTTATGTACTCAATCAACTCGCCAATTGCGCAATTCTTAACGGTCAACTCACATACATTTTTACAAACATAATATAATATAAAAAAAAAAATACCAAAACAAAAATATTTTCATAATAAAATTCCACAAAAAATTACAAATATACAAACATTAATGAAATTCCTATACGCTCTTAATTCTGCTCACTACATTCATTACCTTAATTAATTAAAAATTAAAAATAACTGAATTCAATTAATCAATTAAAATCAAACGAATTCCATTTACCATTCATTGCCGATTTGATTCTCGTGCGATTTTCACGATATCTCGAAACGAATGAATCTATGTGTGTGTGTATGTACTACCTTAATTAATCGTACCACCACTACTACTACTACTACTACTACTATTATCACAACCACCACCACCACCACCACTACTACTTCTACTACTACTACTACTACTACTACCGTGTTATCTTAGGCACATGGCATGACAGTAAGTCCTGCGCCAATCACAATCCAAAACCATCCGTATATACACGCTAGTTATCCTGTTATACCAAATTATATGCAGGTAAGCAGTTTCTTATGTTTTTAATTTTTTTATTATTTAAATTTAAATTTGAATTTGAATTAGTTTTATGTTTTTTTTTTTTAATTTGGAGTTTTTTTTAATACTTGGAATTTTTCGTTATCTCTTTGATTGGTTTTCTATTTGCATCATTTTACCAAATTTATTTTGCCGCTCATAATATATTGACATAACCTCATTTGCGTTTGCTATACAACTATACTACAACTATGAGATTGAATTTGGTAGTCGGTTTGTTTGCCCCTACCTATCGTAATCTCACAACGCCTGTACCCATTTTGAAAGCATGCTCCCTATCTAACTGCTACTAACCATCTGTCTATACCTTCACGATTTTAACTATCTAATCTTTGTAGTTTCTAAATAAGAAATAGTTCGCTTGGTTGATTGTACAGGGTGATTCAATAAGACCGCAGATTTTCCAAAATTTTTGAATTTTTTTTTTTTTTTTTTTCATCGTGTTTTTTTAGCCTATGGAATTTATGGACGAAACACGACTCCTCTGGCAAGACAGGATGCGTATATCAAAATTACCCATGCATTTTTGGCATAGTTCGTGCTTTATAAGTATAATTTATTACGCGAATCGGGAATCGTCTCAGGCGTATTGGCATACTTTTCACTTAGCCCCAGAGAAAGAAGTCCAAAGGTGTCAAATTGCAAGTTCTCGGCCGCCATTTGGCCGGCGGTTTCGTAAGATAATGCGTAATGGGTACTTCGTTCGTAATAGGGCCATTGTTTCATGCGCTGTATGGCAAGTGGCACCATCCTCTTGAAAGTAAATATTGTCGAAGTCCATGTCATCTAATTAAGGCCTTAAAAAGTTTGTTACCGTGTCAAGATAACTTTCACCATTTACCGTAACAGCATTATCGCCATCGTTTTCAAATAACCACAATATTTTCGGCCGAACGTTCTGTACGAAGACGCACGTGTCTTGTCACGTTTTGCACCGACTCAGTTTCTTCGAATCTCTGCACCAACAGTCCGTTTCGTTACTCAGATTCGGGTGTCTGAAAAAATAAAAGCAATACTATATTAAATAAAATATTATTTAAATTTTATATTTTTCTGAGAATATGTACATTAGACCGCACCCGAAAAAAATTTGCTGTACTCTCCTGAGTCTAAAATATTTTAACAAGGCAATTTCCATTTTTTTTTGCCGAACGTTTTTCATATCTTCGGCCTTCACAGTCGGATCTTAAAGTGTGATATATCGATCTTCTTGTCTCGAAAATTTTTCTGCTTCCAAAGTTCATTGAGCTCAAATACCACGTTCTAGTACTTACACACCATATCTCAGTTCCTCCCACCCTAATGTCATTAAATTAAAGCACGCCAAAAATCACGAAACTTTTGCTTGGATTATTCGAGTAGAACTGTTTAAAAAACAAGTAATTTAAAGAAAGTTTTAAGACAAGCTTTTATTAGTGGTATTTAAGAAAGAAAAATCGGGCCTAGTGCCACCTAAATATAAAACAAATCAAACCATAAAGCTCGGAACACTTTGACGACAGCAAGCGACAAGCAGCATCTGTCAAATTTTAAATACACACGTTCTTACGGACACAATTATTTTGACGACAGCACGACATCTTGGCTGCAGGACTGCAATTGTCGACGTCGCCAAATTAAATCTATTTCTAATTTTGCCGGCGACAATGAGTAGATGTAGTGCTGCAAAATTAAATTGACGCAAAATTAATCACATATTCTTGATTGTTCATGTTTTTCTTATTTACTTAAATAAAAATCCACAATTTGTGAAATAAATATACCAAAATGTCAAACTTTAAAATCAGCTGTTTGCTATGTCGCTGAGGTCTTCAAAATGTTTAAGAAGCTCGCTTCAAGGCGACATTTGTCGACAAAATGATGCCGCTGTCGTTACGTCGTGAAGTTGCAGTCGTCAAAGTGTTCCGAATATCTTGACTCCTGCGCCTTCTAGCGGGTTAATTGCATCTTTTATAGCTCATCGGGAAGTTGCTAAAAATTGATTATAAGATTTGATTAAGCATAGGTGAAACTTAATAAAAGCTTTTACAAATTTTATTACCGTATGTATGTAAAAAGGTGTCACTGAAAATCTAAAGAGACAACCCCTAAGTTTAGCAAAAAAAAAAAATCCGAATTGCTTGGCAAAAATACCTGAGACTCTGGGCGAACGGCGAATTTTATTTGTTCGGGTGTAACGTGGTACCGTCTAATATACATATGTATAGTGGTTTCAGGATGAAAGTGATATGAAGACAAACACAGCATCATTTAAGCTCTCTTGTTTATAACTATGCAGATCACTTACAAATATCGCCCTTTTTTTGTTTAACACCAGAACGCTCGGAATCTTCTCTAAGCGTTTATAGAGACCTCGAATATGTTGGTCATCCATATGAACGGTCAAAAAACAATCACTTTTCTTATTGGGAAATGATTTGAACATTTGTAACCTCTTCTCTAAGTATTCCTGCCTCAACTATCCTTTCCTATATATTTGTCTTAACTGACTTGTAAATTAGTATTTATAAGTGTACTTCTTACACAGAAAATATCACTGTTAACCCTTGTCGTGTACTTAAGATATTTTGGCATACTTTCAATACCAGTAAACAGATTTTTTCAGGCTCTGGGCGTTCTATGTCCTCATCTCATCACATCCAAATTTTTTTGCTTCAGAAACACCAAATTCATTGGAGAATTTAAAAAGATTACCTCTTTTTATGCATCAACAGCTTTTAATTTTTAAGAGGATGCTAAAGGCTGAACGAAAAAAGCGATGAATTCACTACGTTCATGTTTGTTAAAATGATGGTATAGGTCTTTCAAGACTTTGACTCTTGCTCCCTTCCTTATTTTCCCATGGGTCACTGCAAAAAGAAACTACTATATCTGTACTAAAATGGAGAGTCAACGGACGAACTCCGAGGCAGGGGATATTTTGCCTATGCACATTCTATGTTGCTAGGTCCACCCATTTGGGTTCTCTAATCTATCTGCCTCGCTATGGTAGCCCCTAATGGGTCATTTATCTGTGCTACCAGGTGTTTTCCTAATATTTTGTGTCTAATATTCGAAAGACCTGGACATTCAGAAAGGAAATGCTGGACACTTTCTTCGCTATAGTCTAGTGGACCTATTTTTGCAGCATGTTTGCTTAAGGGCATTTCCAAGGTCTTCGTGTCGTTGTAGTCAGGCCATAGTTTTCCCGATATTTTACAAGTCTGTATATTTGACCACCTGCAATCTCTTTTTGGACTATTCCAAGCGGGCAACCCAGTGCTAGCGCTTCGGTTTCATCCAAACCGGCTCCTGACTTCGGCAACTCATCCGACCTCTCATTGCGTTCTAGGTTTCTTTATCCGGGAAACCTGACAAGAGAGACGGTAGTTGACTGAGAGACAGCACAGTATCACTTTGTATTCCCTAACTGGCTTGGTTTTGGTAACGGGTAACGCTATTGGCAGTAGCGCCGCCTGGTTGTCATAATATATTGTTGCTTTGCCCGTCTCTAATCGGGGAAACTTAAATATGACGTTTGTAAAGATTTCAACATTCCCCACAACAGAGAAAATTCTTAGCTCTTAGCAGCTTATAAACCCCAGCTGATTTTTTTTAACATAAAATGATTTTTTTGGATCCCCACGTACCTTCACCGGATTGCTTCGTAATATTTTCGAAACTTCTCTTTCAATGCTCACCTAGGGACTGCAGTCGCCTATTGACAAAGCCTTTGAAAAAGAAACCCCTTTGGCCTCGGGGCCATGAGATTGCGCGATTCCATTGTCTTTTATGTAATCTAGTACATATACATAGATAAATCTAACATAAACTACGCAAAATATGAAGTTGATCATTTTACCTTGGTACAAATAAACGACCCGCCTACGTGCAAGTCTGATTCATTTAAATTTTCACCCTTTTTATCCAGAAGAAGGAATACTCTTCATCGTTTTATTTAAATGTCAACTTTCTTGTAAACAATGCCTAAGAGTTTGAAAGTTTTCTTTTTTAAATATTTTTCTTTCTTACGAGACGAGCGGGGCTACAAACTTATACTACATTTAACTTCAATTAGTTTTGTAATGTGATATTTGAGAAGTGGGGCAAATTCCGTTGCGTTCCTTGCGTTTTGTAACCAGTTGGTTGATTATGTAGCATATCTTTAGGCACTAGGTTTTGTAGGTAAACTAAGTAAACAGTAGTGAATTTCTATCTTCTTTCACCACGCTTTCAAACCCTATTGCTGTTTGTAAACCTCAAAATCTAGCTCCTCGAAACATTTCATAAAATTTCTATAAAACATTTGAATTGATTTTTTATTTAAATTATTATTTTAACATTTCCTTTTTGTTAATAACTATTATGCATCTATTTTAGTTAAACATTGTTATGTAAAAGTTCAATTTGTATTATTTTCTTAACTCCTTTTATGTCATTTATATATTTTTTCCTTCTAATTTGGTTTCGATTAGCGAAAATTAGTTAAGTAAAAAGAGTTGAAACAACTGCTATAAGTACTAACCCCCTTGTAATGAACTCAGTATTCAATTCTTTAGTATAGATACGCAGCGTTTTGCAGCATTTTACATTTACATAAAAAAGTTGTGTGTGTTTTTTTCTTTGAGTATTAGATTTCCATTCAATTAGTTGCATACGATTCTAACGTATCTTCTTCGTTTGCGCTTTAATTTGATTTAATGCTTTTTTTTCACCAACGCATTTTGGTTGCCCTAACCCTGAAGTTTTTGGTTCTTCTAAATATTCTCGATTTTCTTGCGTTCTGTTCTGTTCTGACTTCTTGCTCTGTTTGATGCCCCACTATTTGAACGTAGTTCTGACAGTGTTACCCTTTTTCTGTACGCGAAAACGATACGGATTTGTCTTCTTTCGATGCATGCGCTCCTTTCGATTATCCTTTTTAGCGAAATTGTTGATTAATTATAAACACAATAACTCAAAAATTTTACTAATAACTATTTTTTCTTTCATATTTTTTTTTTGTTTCTTATTCTGCGCTATGTTCTGATGAAAACGTTGGAATATGATGATTTTTTGGCTGATCGTCGTTGTTGATTGCTGTGGATCTTCAACTTTGTTACGCTGATGGCATACTCGAAACTTCATTATCCATTTTATGTGGAATGCTACATGTTGACCTTCAATATTTTCCATCGGATTTCGACCACAATTACGGTGCTGAATTACGGTTAATTGTAACGCACCTGAATGTCTGCATCGATACTCAACGATCGACGACAAAATATACAAACGATTAACGCTACTGATTATTTCATTTCCAACGCTATGTATCGCTCCATCGATATCCACGGACGTAATCAATAATTTGCAGCAGGGAATGCCGGTGATGGGACAACCTATGCTGGGTCAAGCCCCTTTGACTGGCGTACAACCGACGATGATGACAGCGGCGCCGCCCACACTGCACAGTAGTGCGATAACAATGCAACCGCAATCACTCCATCAGCAACCCAACGGCGGAAATAAGGGGGCGCCACTCGATCCATTTGGTGTGTTATAAGATGGCTAATGTAGCGGGCAGCCGTGAGCAACAACAATGTGTATAGAACCCTAACAATCCAAACCTAGCAGAGCAGCAGAGAGCAGCACAGCTGGTGTTGCTGCTGCAATGGAGTATGATGCCATCCAACAAGTAAAGCATAACCAATCAATTTGTAAAAGCGATTGGGTAGGGGGAGTAAAAATACAAAAAGAAAAAGACAAAATGGTTGACTAAGTGGTTTGTTGGGGGAAAGAGGGAGGGGGGATTTGGAGGGTAGAAACAAAAGCTTAGCTGGGGTAGAAAATTTAGCTGCCTTCCTTTTTGAGGGACACGGAGCGTGTAGTGCAAGTTGTGAATGACATTCACCGGAAAAAATAAAAATAAAAAGGAAAAACTCAGTTTCAAATTATAAATTAATTAATTAAATACAATTAAAATACTATTATGATTATATTATATTATAAATTTAAAATATGAAAAATGCTGGCAGAGAAAAAATTTAAAATAAATGCAATGATTGCAATGCGTTGAAGTTAGAAAATAAATAAAAGCAAAAAAATAATAATAAATACTGTACAATATTATTATTATTATTGTACTGTACTATTTCTTATAATTAAAATTATTGTATTGTATTGTATTGTATAACTTGCAAATACCATTACCAATCACAAAGAGCGATATTGAATAGAATGAAATTAGCGAAAAAAAAAACATGAAGTACCATTAAAAATAAAAGAAGGCAGAAGAAAAATATATAAACTATACGCTATATACTTACTATTATGTTATATAGAAAGAGAAATATATAATATACACGTGTATGTATATGAATTATGAAGAAAATTCTATGTATTAGTAATGTAAGTGAGACACAAAACAAGAAAACTAGCATGAAATAAAAACAATTTAAATTAAACAAAACGAAAACAAAATCGCTTGGCTTTGTAGAGTGTACAAGTATTTGAAAATTATAAAAAAAGGTAAAAAAAAATATTAGACAACCGATCTGTAGTAGTTTGTGTAACTAATGTAAGCAAGTGTTGGCGTAAAAAATATGTATATGTATGTAAAACAGTTGAAATGCAAAAAAAAAAAACTTTCTAGAAAGCTAAAGTGAAAAGCAAAAGCAGCAGGAAGTGTATATTTAGGAAACAGAATAAAAAGGAAAATGCGGAAACCCCTGAAACCCACAAAACAAAGCAAATAAATATATTAAAATGTTGAACATGTGCAGATTATATATACATATATACATACAGACATACTTACATAAATGTGTATACAGTCATGTGAAAAAATAGGGACACTACATTTTTAAAAGTTTTAGCTATTTTTCTTTTGCATGTTTAATGTTTATTATTATTTTTATAGAAACCAGCTTGTCATATGTATAACAAACGCCATATATATACATAATTCCACATTTCAACTTTGTAGAAAAGTTCAAAAAACTTTTTATTTCCTTCGTCATATAAAAAGTCGCCGAACTTTGTATGGAAGAAAAAGTATGACAACTTCAGCAAAAAAAAATACTAACAAAAATTAACGCGAATTCTTAGCCACTTGAAGCTCGGACTTTATTAAACTAGAATTAATATGCTGTAGAAATACATTAGTTAGCATTTTTCTAGAAATTCCGAAAAAAATTTGTTGTGAATATTTATGGAATTTGTAAAATTTTTCTACAAAGTTTGAAATAGGGATTCATGAACTATACTTTTATAAAAAAAGTAGTAAAAATTAAACAATAAAAAAGAAAAAAATAGCCGAAACAAGTAAAAACGCCATATTCCTATTTTTCACATGACTGTGTATCGAAATATATATATATTTATAAAAAAATGCAAACAATTTCACGTTAAAGTTAAAAATTATGCAAAAAAATGCTCACAATAATCACTGTTGTCATGCGAAAAGCTATTCGATCATACTTACCTTACCTGGCTTAAAATATTATTAATTCGTTTCATAGTTGGTTTTATTAAAAACGATTAATTACACGGTGCTACAAAATAAAAAAGAATTGCACCAACTTTTTAAATGGCCTAGTCGTAGAGGTGGCTGAGTAATTCATGAAATTGTTTTAAAAATTTTTCTAGCACCCTCAAATTCTCAACTTATTTTTAAAAAAACATTTTCGCATGACTTCGGGTAATAAAAAATTTGTATCTTGGTTATTTTTTAACGACTTTCAAGTTTTTATATAGTTTTGGAAAGAAGAATTTTTTTACTTTTTAAAAAAGTAATAAGTTTTGTGAGCACCTTGTAAATAAGCGGAAAATTTTTGGAAAAACTCTGGAAGCAACAACAATTATTTTTAGTTTTTCCACTCCAACAATTTTTAATACCGAGTAAAACTAAGTATTACTCATTAAAATCAATCAAAAAAAATCATGAAGTTATGACATTTTTTCTAAAAAACCTCAAATCCAATCCAATCCACTGATCCAAATTTTCTGCGAAATATGGGAGTGATTTTAGAAAAATCTTTAGAAAATTCATATCTTCCGAAATTGTCTATTGATTTGTATAAGTGGTACCTAGTTTTACTCGGAATGAAACATTCTTTTCGAAGTAATGTCATAAAGATCCAATTTTCTTTTGAAATTTCGGCAAAAAATTGTTAAAGTGTAAAGTAATAAAAATTGGTGTAAATTTCAGATTTATTCCAAAAATGTTCCACTTATTTACAATGTGCTCACAAAACTTATTATTTCTTTAAATAGTACAAATATTCGTCTTTCAAAAGCCATATAAAAATTAGTTAAAAAATAGCCGAGCTAAAAATTGTTTAGTGCGGGAAATGATGTAAAAATGTTTTTTTAAGAATAATTCGAGAATTTGGGGGTGTTACAAAAATTTTAAACGTTGTTTCGTGACTTACTCGATTCTGAAACCTACGACCTAGGTCACTTGAAAAGTTCATGGTCAGTGTAACGCCGTATTATCTTCATTAAAGTTTGCATAGTTGTTCGTTGCCTTGCGCATTTTAAAAGGATACTTAATGATAGCACTTGATTAGATATAAATCTGGGTCGTTCCCGTTTATGTGAATCCGATTGTCCTATGTCCTTTTCTATATTTTTGTTGTTGTAGTGCCAAATTTATTTTTTCTTGGTGGCGCTTGCACTCAATTTCATTATACCATGTCATGGCTTTTCCATATTCTTGAAGAGAGACAATGGGGTTGGTATGCATAAAACCTAAGCAAAATCCTATTCTTAAAATTTCACACTTCGTACTCAATTTGTTCTAATAAATTTAAGTGAAAGGTATGACATTTTAGGCGTAAAAGGCACTTGCTTGGTTTTTATGCGTACGACCCAATGAGAGAATCCCTTGGCCTTATCATTTTCCCAATGATTCCGTCTACCTGACCTGATGCTCCCTGTCTTTGCTATCGAACGAATCAAGGCGGTATAAGCTTCCCTCTTAGCGAGAAAGAAAATCCTTTGCTTTGACCACGTCGATGCATAGTCGGCAGTCTTGGATACAGGTTCAGATGCGTAAGATCCATCTCTTGCTCATGGCAAAAATTTTTGATTGCCGAAACCAAAATGACTTATAATCCAGGTCCTCTGTTTCAACTAAAAAAATACAGGAAATATTTACCAACATTAGGGTGCATCACTCTTCATACCAAAAAAAAAGTACTGTTTTTCCATCGGGATTATAAAATCTATTTAGCCTTATCGCCAATTGCATGTAAAAATTAACAGGCCAAAAACAAAAACAAATAGGAAAAAATGCTTTTGTTTTGCTTTATAATTTTTGAGAGAATTTGTTCACATGGAAATCTTGTACTTCGAAATTCTATTAACAACTTTTTAGCACTTAACCACACACCCGTGTCAAAATTATGAGCGCACCACAGATGGACAAGTTTTAACAATTTTTTTATTATTTAATTTCAGCATGTTTTTTTTTATATAAATATAGTTCAGTTTTTAGCAAAAACCGTACTAATCCAAATTTTGAACTTTGTGCAATATTTAACAAAAAAGAAATAAAAAAATGTCTGACTTTTTAGTTAGATTTTTTAGAAAGATTGTCAGCATGCAATTTTGTGGCCCATTAAATTTTTATATTTTTTTTTATAATAAAGTTCAAGGTTTAGGTAGCCAAGACTTATTGTTACAATTGCAATTGGTTAGCTTTATCCTCAGCCAGAGCATTAAATTTCTCTACACACTCTAGGACCATTGAGGCCTTAACCTATCTATCACTTAATAAAAGGATCCTCTCACTTTGATAATTCCTGCTAAGGTTGATCTCACCATATGAAGGGATATGAAAACGAGTGATATGTATCAAGAAGATTTTTTTCACTGCAGGATGTAAAACCACATCCCTTTTAAGCATACTATAATAAATTATATATTTCATCTAATGTTTTTTGTTTTCAAATATTAGAGCCCCATTGTAAAATGCAAATGCAATAAACATACATAAATGTGTTGGTATTATCTGTACACATGTATATTTAGGTATTAATTTATGTTCTCAAAATATAGCGCATTCCAAAATTTAACAAAAAGGAATTTTTTTATTCGACTACGTAGCTTATGTGAAAAAGATAATGTTTTAAATATTTCATGAAATAGCCTTGCACTCCATATTTACCCATAAATAAAAGAGAAAAACTTCATTTCTCGCCAAATCAGAGATTTCCTTAGATGTTAGAAATTAATTACAAATTCTTCGCAAGTTTACTATGATTTCTGTAAACCATCATGCTTATCGCAGATGGCATGAGAATGAATTTTTCACACGATTTTACAAGCAAAACAAAAACAAATTGAGAAACATCTGTGATTGTTGTACTTTATAATTTTGCCGAATATATGTATACACTGACCCAAACAAGTATTCAAATAATAATTTGTTTTTAAATATTAAAAATGTTTTTCCATTCAAAATGTTTTTCTTATAAAAATATATCTCATGTTTTAACCAAAGCCATATAAAACGAAGTTTCAAACTTTAGAAAAAATCAGAAACAAAAAAAAAATTCATAAAAATTTTGAAATTCAATCTGAATTTAAAAAATGGGAATGTAGCCCAATAAAATGCAAGTTTCAGGCAACTAAAAAGGCGCGTTTTTTTATAATTTTTTTTTTTGCTGGCGAATTTTTGCACTTTTTTCAAAATACATGAAGTAAAATGCGCAAGACCGTTTTGCAAAAAAATTTGAAAAAAAAGAATCAACACTAGTTTTTATATGGGCTATAAATTGCACACCCAAAAAGGTTCTAAAAGGTCAAATTAAAAAGTTCGAAATTTCGGTGGACATTTTTTGAATTTTTCCAAATTCGTATTAAATTTCAAACCTTGATTTAAAGGAGTTTGGTTTAAGCATGAAAAATATTATTATGAAAAAAAGTTATAAAAAAATTTTACAAAGCTTTGCAAAACATTGCAAATATTAAGAAAATCAACATGTGCAAACTTGTTTGAGTCACTATATTTCTACTTCGTTTTATACATTTGATCTATTTTTTACTACCATTTTTTCGCGATTATACATATCTACTACTTATTTCTTTCTCGTCAAAATAGCAAAACGCCTACACAACTACATACTTAGTATACTTACATACATATAAATTATATACTTATTATTACATACTGTTCGATGATAAATATATAATTATGTTAAATATTGTATTATGTATCTACATATATGTATGTATTTGCGTCTTTTATCTGCCTAAAATGATACATTTTGTTTGTAAATACAGCTGAATTAAAAAATACAATTAAATTACAAAAAAAAAATAAAAAAAAATAAAACAAATGGCGGAAAATGTGAAAAGAATTAAGTATATTACCGCGAAATACCACTACAAAAAAATATAAATGAACTGTTTTGTGTAAGTTAACTGATAATAATAACGAATCATAGCTGATGATTGTAATGACAATGACGATTATGATGATGAAATAAAAATAAAGAATTATTAAATTAATGTGTTACTTAATTTTTTAAACCCTCTCCATATTACTACTTAGGCTCCACGAATACAAAATGACACTGCAGATTGTACAATGTCGAAACCGCTTTGTGGTTTAATCATTATTATCAAATTATAACTCGTTTTATGAAAAAAAAAATATTCTTAACAACTTTTTGCATTACTTGTAAAAATGGCCATAATTCTGCCTTGTTTTCAAGTCACAAAATACCAGTTGTAGAATATTGATTACTCTTTGCTGTTGCCTACATTTAGGCGTCGCAAAAACTTGAGTCGATATGCTTGACGGAAGCTTCGCCAACGAGAGCCATGTCTGTGAGAAATGGCTTACGACTTTTGTATGAGTTCAGAAAATATTGGCGATTACTAATGGGACTTATCGGTTACGACATTATTTAGTCTGTTCGAATGGATCTCCAGTGAAAAATATCCAGCAGAAACCTGCCGGAGAGTTACGAACGATTATCTATCAAATCGGAAAACAAAAAAGTACACGAACGCAAAATTAGCAAAAACTTAAAAGTTTTTAGTTCAGCTGATCGAATTTTTGTTTACATACAAGAGCACAAAACAGAAATCATTAAGAGAGTATAACTTAAAAGTTTACCTAAAGCAATTTTCTAAGCAAACGTAAGTGCTTTCTTCCGAAACATTTGCAGTTGTAATACGTTATTTTAAACTTGAAAATCATCAAAATGAATTTCACTAATTTCATAATTTGCAAACAGATGACTTTGATTAGCTGTTTTTCATGTTGTCAAAATGCTGCTGGCAAAAATTTTTCCAGCATGAATTAGAAACTTCCCCTCCAAGGTCACTTTGCGCTCTCAATTTCCCCTGGTTTGCATTTTGGGGACGCGAACGTCAAAATCTGATAATTTGTGATAATTTGCAATAACCATTATATTGTCGAACAGACTAATTATAGACTGTTTATATTCATCCAAAATAAATTCAAATTATGCTTACATTAGTAATTTTTTCGAAATCGACTTTTAAATGCGAATTTGTTTTACAACCCACAACGCAACATCTGATAAAATATTGCAGCTGTATTTTGCTGTATATTGCAATGTATTTTGTTCTTGCGGGAAAAATTATTGTATGTGGCACACAAAATTATTTCGTACACATTAAAAATATACTTTTAAAAAACGCGCTTGAGAAGGTCGTATTTCTCAATTTGATTTTCAGCATTGTGCAATATAAATAATAATAAATTTTCAAAAATTTTCAAAAAAAATATTTTCTCCAATTTTTCACAAAGATTCTGCCTTATCCTGAGTTTCGTTTGAAAAAAATTCACCCGAAAATTTGTCATCCGCCCATAGTAAAATTATGGAAACCAAAAGTGAAAAATGAACCGGTTCGAGGAAAATGAAACTCATGATGGCTGATTGTTTATCAACTTAAGAACGGTTTAAAAATATTAGAGATTTTTTTTTAGCAAAACGAAACAACGAAATGATATAAAGAAAAAATTTAAGGAATACACTGTTTGCTTACATTAATTTTGTTCTTGTCTTCCCTTTTTATATGATGAGGAGTCAAAGCAATGTAAATACCTACAAATGACTGATTTCTAATCATGCACTTGGGGGCCAATATATCATGAATTTCATGAATTTTACAGCCAATCGGACTACGATGGATTTAGTGACCTGAGTGCCGTTTCAGACGTTCGGATTTCCGGGAAGCCGGCTTGCTGGCGGCGAGAGAGTGCAAAGCAATTGGAGCTTTTACATAAGCCGGTGTCCGATTTCATATCTTTTGTGCCGGCAAACCGGCTAACTGTTTATTCTGTAGTTCGTATCAACTTCTGTTGAGTTTTCAATTTCTGCAGGGGTATTGGGGGTGCTTAGCAAATGAGGCTTGGCTGCCAAACGGAAGTAAAGTAAAAATTAACTCCTGTTGCTTGCATTTAGGCGCCATAATTTTCGCATCATATGAAGAAACTGTAAAAACGCAGCAATAACAAAAACTTTTGGCAAAATTTATTTACACAACATTTTTAAGTAAGTAAAATCTTACAAAACTTTACCACAACTGCCTAAACGGTCGGAATAACTTTTGTCGTAGCATTTTCGATACCAATTGTGTTTCTTTTGTACCATCTTTGACGATTTGAATTCAATCTTCAAACAAAGACTGTCAAAGAAAAAACTTTTTTTAAGAAATTTTTTCGAATCTAAGATATTTTAAAGAGAAACATACTAATAACGCGAAAAATTGTGAATAAGTCGAACATTAAAGAATTTTCCAATTCAGAAAGTACAGCAACAAATACAGAATGGTTGATTTAACTTTAAGCTCCTCACCTGAAAAGGTGCGCCAACCGGCTAGTCTTATTATGGCGCCGAAACCAGTGCATCCACGTGCCGTTCGCACGCATGGCTTCTTCGGCGTTTCATATGTGCGCCAACACATGGTGGTCGACGATCGTTGGACACCAACTTCGCTGACAGAGCAGTTCAAGGGCATGGCTGATTTGTTATGTAAGTTGGTCATAACCGCAAAGAGAAGCGGAGGACGTAATCGTAAGCACTCCTCTCCTGTACAGCAAAGCGTTTGGTATTTAAAAAACTCGAAGCAGCCGCTAACCACAAGCGTTACGTACGCGAGAATCGCAATTTGAAGCGTCAATGTCGCGATGGCCGCACTAAGCTCTCCAATGTACTCTATGGCGACAATACCAAGAAAATTAGGAATTTTCTGATCAATCACAAGGATATGCAACGTTTGTATCAGAAAATGCCCGTAGAGTTGGTGGTGGACAATATAAATCAGCGTACGTTTGTGATGCGCAAGGAGCGAGATCGTTTGAAGTTTCGTTTGGATCAATTGAAAAATGTTTATAAGGATAAGTTGGTGAGTTGAGTGGGCAGTGAGCAGAAAGAGAAAGAAGTGGAATTTTCGAAAGAGAAAGTCTTTTATCCTTTTTCTATACTTTTTCTTTAATGCTTAACGCTTGCATATTCTATCTCTTCACTTTTATTTGTTTAATTTTATCTTTTAACATTTTTCCTTTATATTTTTTCTTTTTTGTTTATTATCTATTATCTATTATCTATTATCTATTATCTATTATCTATTATCTATTATCTATTATCTATTATCTATTATCTATTATCTATTATCTATTATCTATTATCTATTATCTATTATCTATTATCTATTATCTATTATCTATTATCTATTATCTATTATCTATTATCTATTATCTATTATCTATTATCTATTATCTATTATCTATTATNTCTATTTTCTATTTTCTATTTTCTATTTTCTATTTTCTATTTTCTATTTTCTATTTTCTATTTTCTATTTTCTATTTTCTATTTTCTATTATCTATTATCTATTATCTGACCCCCATTTCGTCTATCACTTTCTGAAATATATTTGTACCGTCGGTCTAATCTCCTATCGTATCTTACTCGCCTCTTCCCATACATATCGCCTTCGCTTTCAGCTTGAACGCGCTGTCCTAGAGAATCGCATCAAGTACGAGAATGAATTTGTGTTGGAAGAAGAGCTCAAATCGCGAGTATTTCGCAAGAAAATTGAAAACTCCAATGTGCGCTTAAAAGCGATTAAAACCATAAATGGCACCTATAGGAAAATGATTCAAGTGCTGCGACACGATGGCATCTTCTACGAGCCAATCTTGCGCTCGCTTAGCCAAGACATTGAAGATCAGGCGAATTTTATTAAGCATATTCTGTACTTGGGCATGCCAGCGATTGCGAAATTTAAGGAACTCAGTGAAGAGTATAGGGTAAGTACACAGAGTGGGAATGGCAGAAAATATTTTTAATGTCACAGAACAAAGAAGTAGAAAAATAGTTCACAAAAAAGNCAGGCGAATTTTATTAAGCATATTCTGTACTTGGGCATGCCAGCGATTGCGAAATTTAAGGAACTCAGTGAAGAGTATAGGGTAAGTACACAGAGTGGGAATGGCAGAAAATATTTTTAATGCCACAGAACAAAGAAGTGGAAAAATAGTTCACAAAAAAGAAACAGCATCTGATTGATTAAAATTGTAAAATTCGTCTTCATTCAGCAAATGGAGGATAAATCGCGTAAAAGCATGCAATCGAAATTGCAAATGATGTCACAATATCGCAAAGATGCCAAACGATCGAGTTTACCCAAGCAAACGATCAAAAGCGGAGATCCCATATCGAAGGCTAAACGTTATGTACGTGAAACGACAAGCATGATGTTCCTCAAGAATGAGTTGGAAGTAATTGAGAATACAATAAAACAAGTAAAATTCGCCACGCTCTGTTCGCAAGCCAAAGAAATCTATCCGAGGTTAGTTAATCATAAATAATTTGTATCGAAGACTTTCTATATAAGAATGTTTGGCAGTTTGAAAAAAGCTCATGATAGGGAGCTTTTACTAAACTTTAGAAATTCGTATGAAATGAGCTTTCGAGTTTTGTATGAAATGAGCTTTCGAGTTTCTCCTTTAAGCGAATCTTTTAAGTGCAATAAAACTACGTGAAATCTTTCATTGTCAATTTCAATCCTCTGTTACATTTTAAAACATCTATGATTTCTAATTTGTCTATAGAATAAAATCTCAAATGGAAAATAATATCAAGCTGAATAAGATGATCGAAAACGATATGCTGGGCCATCAAACGCTGGAGATGAAGATGAAACGCGCTGAAGTATTAGAGGGCATATTGGTGAATAGCTTGTCAGAGCAGGAAATAGGGTGAGTAGAACAAATTTCCGGCACATTTAAGTATCAATCAAGTTGATTTGCATAAATTTAGTCGTATGGAGCGTATACGTGAACTGAAGGATGCCATTAAAGCGGAGGATAAGGAGGAGGAAAAAATGATTGCATATATAAAAAATCGTGCCGATGCCTATGTCATGTTGCGGTAAGTGCTACAGTGCTGGCTAGAAAAAGCTTTTACCTTGTGCAGAAAGTTAACTTAAAAAAAGCTCTGCCTGCTGCTTGCGAAATGATGAACACAAAATTACTCTAGTTACGACCAAAAAGTAGCCTGCGGGAAGAGCTTTTTTAAGCTTTCTATAGATTTAATGCCAATTTGCATCGCTTAAAACCTCTAAAGTCAATTACGATCGAAATATATCACGCGGGCAAAGAGTTTTGAAGATTAAAGCTTTTTAGAGGTTTCTCATTTCTATCGGCTACACATTCCACAGAGTTCCACAGCTACATCATGCAATATAAAATAAATAAAATTCAACACAAATTTCTTTGCAGCTTTTCATTGTGGAATTTAAATGAGATTCTTCGACATGTCGATCGCACCGATAAACTATCGCGTATGAAATATCCAAATTCATATTTACGCTTGCCTTTGCTGAAATTTGAGATGTTGACGATGCGCGCATGCGCACCAGAACCGTATGAGGAGAACAGTGAGCTAAATAAAACTATTAAACAAAAAAAAAGTTTTTTTTTTTTTAATAATCTCTGGCCCACGCTTTAGTTGACACTATTATGCATACGGTTATCCGTAAGGTCCACAAATTAATGAGCGCCTACAAGGAGGATGTGCCAGCTGACGCATTGAAGCAGTTTGTTAATAACTATCAGGATATATTCCTCGAAAACATGGAAATTGAAGATATTGGCGATAGTGCAGAAGTGCAGGAACACGACGACGATGAAGAAGATATGCTACAGGAATCCAAACCATTGCATAATGTACTGAATCGCAAACAGATTAAAGCGCAAAGTGCCAAATTGGTCGAAGAGCTGTCGAAGAAGGAAGATTAGTGAATGTGAGCGTATGTGGGCTGGATATTTTTTTTATGGAATTAACAACGCGTATGTGCGCTAAATAAATTTGTAGTGGCAATTATATATTTCAAATAAATATTTTTGTTATTATTTTTAACAAAAATTTTTCAAAAATTTCTTATCACTTTACTTGGTGTTTCTAATTCTCGCCAGTTAGCAAAAAAAAAAAAAAAAGAAATGCCTGACGCATAGATATACTCTTATTTCTAAATTACAAGAAAACTCTTCTGAACTTCAGCTTTCTGTTATGGCTGCTGGCTTCCGATATTTAAATTTTTTCAATCGGTCGCTTTTACATTCTTTGTTATTAAAAATTTTAAAACTGTACTCAGTTCAAACAGCCAAATCTCCAAAAAGAAATGATCTTATGCACGATCCGCAAGGCTGCAAAATAAACGTAAAACTCCATGCAAGCCATTGCGTCAATAACGACTGTTTAACACTGGGTTATTAGGTCAGTCTCAGTCGTTGTTAGTGATGAACACATTTTTTTTTTTAGAAGCTACCCACATTTAGGCCAACGCCACAAGAAATTTTTGGTATGTAGGTTTGTAATATTACAAAGTTGGTACACACACACACATACATAAGTACTTAGTAGTGGCAGTTGTAATGCTGGCAACTCAACAAATTCGTGCACCAATTTCTACTTCATCTGCTGTAATAAAAATTCGTCTGTAGCAATAGTACCATAATGCCACAACAAAAAGAACAACAGAACTGGGCAACAAGAAATTGCGATTGCTACTGGTGCATTAAAGTCAGCCAACATTTGTTGTTTACTCTATAATTTCATTCATTATTTTCAAAAGTGGGGGAAAATGGCTGCTTTGTCAGACCAATCATTGCATTACAGCCATTGGGTGGGAGGAATGGATGACGGTTGATTTTGTGCCAAAATAAAGGTAAATTCGCCGTTGTGGTGTTACAGCGGCGGATTAAACCAATGCTTGTAGATTTTGTTGTCTGTGAGTTTTTTGTTGTGAACAAAAAGATGCTGCTACGTTTTCATACAGCAATTTAAGTGGGTGTATTACCTTAGCAAGTTCTATCGCCATAAATGCAAATGGCTCTAAACTTGTTGTAAACCTTGCTTTTGACAAAGCTAGCTACTAAATTCCTCACTCACATAGAGTGGGTGGCAGGCCACAGGCAATCCGGACAAATTTGCGAATACAACTTTCACCACGATGACATTTGGCTTAAGTTCTTAGTTGGATACTACGTTAACCTAACCTAACCCAACCTTTTTCAGTGTCTCCTACATGACAGCTGTTGCAGCGGGTTCTATTATAAGATAGTCAAATTTTCTCAGCATGCAAAGTTAGGGGCTGTTTAGTCAATTCAAGAAAGCTGTATGCACATAAATCAAATGGTGTGAGCTTAGAGTTAGGTGGTTCAGGCTTCACGACCATCACGAAATTGCTTATGAAGAGTGGAGTCGTGGTTTTCGAGTTATTCGAAAAATGGCTATTAAAAAAAAAAAATATCGGTATCTCATTTTCAAATTAAGAAGAAAGCGGATGAAGTGGTTTTCATTTACATACTTATATAATATTCTCTACAATAACACTTACTGTTAGTCAGAAATCATGACCATAATTGAAATAGGACTGTCAAAAGTAGCTACAGATTTAATTTAGAGTTCAATAAGGTAAAATAAGTACCAAGTATTTTGGATTGCAAGTGAAACAGAAAAAAAAAAAAAAAAAGAAAAATTTCCACCCAATGTGGTTCAACGATCTAAACAACATTAGACAACTAAAACAATAGTTCTTTGTCCGGAAAAAATCGATCGTATAGAGCCGATTGGGAATTGGAATACACCTTCTGCTGAACTAGACGGACTGTACAAATATAGTCTATTATAGACAGGTCATTCATAGAGAACCAATCAACAACACCTTCGCCAACTCTCACGCCTTGAACTCTATCACCGAAGAAGACCAACGCAACTCATCGCAAACAAGGTGGTGGAGTTGCTTTGTGGAGCTCGAAATACTTTCGACACAACTCCATTCTGGATATTGTAGCAGGTTAAACTGTTCAGTCAAATTTGAATAAGATGCCTCGACGAACACCTCTTCATATGTCCACTCACATCAGATCGTCTAACATACCTCTCCCTACGGCCCAAATCCGTCGGATCGGGCTTTTCCTGAGCTTGCCGTTAGGTGAAATTGAAGATAACGTGCAGTCGATTCACTGTCTTAAACTAGATTTACAAATAAGTAGATTACCCTCGTTTTCGAGGTTAGCCCACTAATCTGTAATTAGAAAAAGGGATTAGCCATACAAAATTCGTCCCTCGTTAATCTGTGTTTATAAAATATTCTCATATTAAATCGATAAGTTTTCGTAGCGCTCTTACATCAAAATAGTTAGAGCTTATTCCAGAGAGATACATGGTTGCTGACAACTCATCTAGGGCCGCTAGAATCTTTTTCCAGAATCCCGAGTTAAATGCGTTTTTAATATCAATAATTACTATTTCAAAGACAATATTTGATAGGGCCTCCTTCCTTTTATGCAATCCTTCGCCATATTCTTTGGCAGCTTGATGGCGTCAACAGTTGAATTTTCCTTTCGGAAACCAAATTGATTTGGTGATGGAGTCTTTAATAAATTTATTTTTTAAGCTTTGCAAATTATACGCTCTAGGAGTTTACCCGCCACATGCGGAGTGGGCGGAAGTTAGACGGGTCAGTTAGCGGTTTGTTGGACTTCGGTAATAGCCGTAGCTTCTACCTTTCCAAAATAAGAAGAAGAAGTATGCACAGATGTATTTTGTCGTCACTGCAATTACAGATAAACATACATACATACATATATATTTGATGCAGAAAAAATTCAAAACTTTCTGCCAAAGAGATAGTAAGAACTGCAGAAACCGAACCAATACTTCATAGTTCAATTGTTTACTTTGCTTCTTCATCATAATTGAGTTACTACGAATACAATTACAAGCGACTGTTGTTGATTTTGATATTGTTGCTGTAGCAGCGCTGTGCGCTGACGTGAGTGAGCAATAATGCCTATTTCAGCAACTTTTAATGCTACCAATAATTGCACTATGCAGTTAATTATTTCGGGCTGTTCATTTGGCACAGCGAATAGAGTAACAATGCTCAGTGATTTTTAAAAATGTTAGTGTTTTTGGAATTAGACAAAGAAATCGTAATAGGGAGGTTGAAAAATTTGCTGGAGTTAGTAGGGCGCTCCGCCCCAACTCCAAACTGCCCTTAGACATTGCCTGTTAGGCTGCGGCAGCCCGCTTTCCATCAGACTATGAAGCACTGCTTTCTCCTTCAATCTTTCGGAAACTTCGACTTCATATCTGCAGAAGCGGGTCGTCGCGTATCTCGCCTGGATCCCAATGAATACTTTTCTAGACACATTCCTCTAAGGTGCGAATGGGAGATTGCCAGACTTTCGAGCAAAGTTGGACAGAACTGAAAAAAAAAATAAAATTTCCCTTACGTCTGTTTGGCGGTTAAAGCTCGATATAGTTAAAAAAAAATCTCTTAAGTTTGTGCAAAACTCAGGAAAACTCAATAAATCTGCATACTAATTTGCTACGCTCTAACCTTTTAATTTTTTAATGCAAACGTTCGTCACTTTTTCTGTTTTTTTTTTTATTTTAAAGCTTTTTGTTTTTTTGTCGGAAAATTATAAAATTTTATTGAATTTGCTTAATTATTTTGGGCATATTATGGGATAGTTTTGGAGATTTTAGTATTATTTTCTGGGCCTTTTGGAATATAATTGTGAACTTTATTAACTTTTTCGAAAGTTTTGGGGCTAAAAGATTTTTTTTTTGTAGTTTCGAATATTTTTCCAGCCATCATGGGACCCTTGAAACTTTTCGGGATAATTTTGGGTAAATTTTGGAATGTCTTCGGAACATTCGGAGGTTTTTTTTTCGGAGGCTTAGCAAGTTTTCCTGGGTTCTTACAGACTTTAAAGCTTTTAATAATATTTTATAGGCTTTTTCTTAACTGCAGATACTAATTGAAATTTTTAAGGAAATTTTTAAAACCTTTTCAGTATGATTGATTTATGGATTGTTTGGAAACTTTCAGAATTTTCGGAACTGTAAAAGTTTTTTTTTGTATATTTCTTGGAACCCTTAGAACTTTTCGGCATTTTTTTGGAGCCATTTTCGAAATGTACTTAGAGAATAAGTATGAGTATCAAATTAAAGAGGATATCTTGTAGAATTTAATCAGATTTAAGTTTTTGGTGCAGAAGGACTGGTAAATATTGAAAATGTCCTTTTAAAATTTTATCCTTGAAATTTCGCAATTTTGTTTTTGAAAAAATTATTTGTTAAGGACTTTTATAAACTCGATCACTTCCTCGAATTTCATCCTTCTAACTTTATCAGCTTAAAAAATTACCCGCTCGTCCTTGAGAATTAAAAAAATTTTAATTTTTTTTATATGTAAAGAAATTTTCTCTTACACTTTGTACCCATATTTTTATTCTACATTGCATTGATTTTTTAAAATAAAAAAATTTTTTGGAATTAACAATATCTTTGAATTATAAACTCCTTTAAAATAAATCTTGATGTCAGAGGAGAAGAAATAAAAACGCCATTTTAAATAAAAACGTGGGTTTCAAACCCAGTTATTTATTATTTATTTTATGGTAGGAGAGCTTCGCAAACAATATTGAAGCAATTTTTTTTTGGATTTAAGTTGTTGAAAAGTAATGAATATCTAAATTCCGGGATCGGAATAAGCTGAAAAATTGACATCCCTAGTGTAGCCTAATTAGAAAATATTCTGATGCATTTGAGAATGAGTTCAGCCTCCCATTTGAGAATGCACGATGAGTTAGATCAGAGCTCTGCAGCCGGATTCCAACATTTGCTTTCGCTCATTTTTATCGCCAAAAATCTCCAAAAGGATAGCAGACGCCCCTAAAAACACGCAACATCTAGTTGCATGCCCGCCACACTGCCAGATTTGGCTGATTAGGCATCGCATGTGTTACTCTTCCATGTTGTATAGTTTTAGGCGCTACTGCTTTTCATTTAGAGAATTTTAGCCACGAAAATTTAGCTTAACGTTTGTCAGAATTCTACTGCTGATTGCCGCTAGTAATCGTGAAAACGAAATGAGATACTCCTAAAGATTTCGTTAAGTTTTCGGGAGCTATGGTTTGCAGGGCAGGTACTCTTGAAATTTGATGCATAACCATCTGTCTGCACCTTGGTAAGGCATTTGTACATAAAGAGGTTAAACTAGAAATTAAATATTACGCGGGTGTTTCATAACCATTTCGGAAAGAGTTCTGGACTATTGCAAGATCATGATACCGCACTATGCCCAAAATTCTCCTGGAGTAGTCCTGAAGTGCTTCTAAAAACCTCGTGAACTTGTGCCGAAAGGCTCTCGAACATGTCTTGAAATGGTACTGAAGTGGTCCCTTACTGGGCTCAAAACGATGCCGAACTAGTCCAAAAATGTTCATGAAATGGTCCTGAATTAGAACCGAAATGAACCAGAAATAGTCCTAAAATAGTGCATAACTAGTATCAAATTGTCCCGAAATGGTCCTAAAATAGACGTGAATTAATGATGAAATAGTCGTGAACTAGTTCCTAAATGGTACGGAAATAGCTTTGAAGTAGCCCCGAAACGTTCATTTGTAGACACAATTTTACAAATTTTCAGCTGGGTTACACAAGAAGTAGTTACGAATTTTCGACTGGATTCACACAAATTTTACGCATCGGAGAAATGAGATGTGCAAACATCTGGATTTTAAACTGTTTGCGTCTGTTATTCTTCTTCTACGATAACTCATAGAAAGATTTTCATGTGAAACGAAATTCTTTTTGAAAGCAATCGTTTCTCTTCTGCGCCAACTGACATCAAGTCCTACTCCACCTGGTCCTTCCATAAGCAAAGAAGGGCTTGCTCTTACTCTATTACCAGCATAGCATCCCGCGTTATATACTATCTGAAGTGTAACTACCGTTAACACATCTGAAGCCAAAGTCATTGCAACGTAGTAGAAAAAAACCAAAGCCAGCCACACTGTAAGACTTAATATTGTTACCAGATTTGTTGAAATCTTATCCCAAACTATATGCTTTTAATATCTTTTCCAACAAAACTGCATAAATGTGGCAACTCACAATTCTTTATCTTAAATATGCTATATGAAATCGCTCATTAATTCTCAACTCAATAAAAATGGCACATTAAGTGGAGAGAACACTAAGAGCAGCTTTATCAGATAAAATGCAATTATTAAATGGAAACTCCAAGTGACTGAGTGCAGACAAATGAGGCAATCAAATTTTTTATACTTACAAATACACCAAGCATATTTAGCATAATTTATTGCAAATATTTTACTAAATAATTGGTGATTTACGGCTTTGAACGCAATCATATAAAAATGATGACATAAATTAAGAGATCTACAAGGTGGATGACAACACTACAAATTACTCTTTTATATGCATATTTTGTGTTTATCTTTATTCTAAAATTCTTAGATTTTTCCACGAGTTAATCTAGTAGCTAGCTGGTATTTTTTTTGCTTTTGTTTTCTGCACATTTTGGCACATAGCGAATAACTAACAAAAGACTTAAGCGACAAACTCAACGGCGGCAACATATACATACATGCATACAACATAAAATTCCGCTTTTGTTTAGATAAATATACTTATAATTTTTGCTCATGTAAACTAAGACTAGAACGTTGCTAATGAGCGTTAGCAATAATTTCTGCTTGTAGAATTATTTTACAATTTTCAATGACAGCAAAGATTGCGACACATCAGAAGCACAACTAACGGAAGTATAGTATGCACAACACGCACACACACATATGTAAGTACACTTTTAGGAAAAAAAATTTAATGAGTAATTAAATCGCTGAATTAACGTAATGTTGTCGCAATTAATTTAAAATGTTTCTGAGACTCAAAGCAATCTTACAGTGAAAATCATAAGCAAGTGAATTATAGTAGTGGGAAGCATGACAG